>NC_135222.1:18835580-19128080 GCF_052324685.1 Brachyhypopomus gauderio | reverse complement strand
CCCCGCGCTGGATCACCTCCCTCTTCTCCATGTCGATGGGCCGCCGCAGGAGCAGGCCGGTCCAGGAGCGCACGGGCTGGCAGAACGAGCCCAGCCAGTTGGCGCCGTCTGCTCGACGCACCACGGCGGGGGTGGTGGTGGGGGGGGTGTAGGAGAGAATCGGTACACCGGCGTGAACTTTTCAACAAGGTGTCACGAAGGTCAGCTACGCTACGCAGAGGTCCGTTAGCGTTTCACCACGAATCTAGGTGAGCGCAATACGTGACAATACACAAGCCTGGAGCTACTTGGTTTTGCATCTCAAGCAAAAACATTCAGCATTTCCCAAAGTGCAGAAACTCTAATTTGGTATTTCAATTGGTATTTGCACCTTTAGTTCGGTTTGCTTCCTGTGTGCATCTGCACTCTTAATTACTGCAGCACGTTCTCAAGGTAACGGCTCGATCAGAAGAGTTTAAGAAACACCCAGGAAACCTCTTCCTTTCCTTCTCGTCTTGCTTCCTGTGAGCAGACGCTGGTGCTAACGCTAAACCCTGCTGATAGAGGGGGGGGGGGGGGTGTCTTCCGTACCTCCAGCGCCGAAGTTGAGCACATACTGGGTGAAGAGAGCGTCCAACTCGTCATATTGGACCAGCGCGTCCTCATACTGCTGCAGCATCTCGAACACGAACGCCAGCTCTTCCTGCAAGAGTCAAACAACCATCGGACACCGCAAAACACAAACGTCAACGAGGTGTAACTGCATTTTTAAGACCCCAAAACAGCTTTAATGCTGCAAAACAGCTTTAATGCTGATGCAGTCAATTTACATTAAGAACATTGTGTCTTTACAGAGATATTAAGCTTAGAGGAAGGGCAGGATTAAATAACAACACCAAACATTTACCAGTTTAGTTAATGTTGTACTGGTAGTGCTAATCATTTCTTTCTGCCCCTGAGCCACTCTTATTGGTGGTCAGCTGTAATTGACAGTTGGATCGGCCAGTCAAGACGCACCTGCACCATGAAGTAGTCGCAGAAGCTCCAGCCGGGCTCGGTGCGTTTCTCACGCAGCGTGCGCATATCGTCCTCGAAGCGTCCAAGGTTCTTGGTGAAGGACATGAGCAGCAGAGTTCGCAGTTTCGTCAGGAAGGAGTTCCAGGATTCCTGAGAGCGGGACGACTCTTTCAGGGGGTCCAGCAGTGTTACACACCTGAGGGACAGAAAGACCCCCCCCCCCCCCCACACACACACACACACACACACACACACACACAAGACTGGAAAATGAGCATGAGAGCTTTAAGAGAAAATAGATTTGAATGTTTATGTATTTATGTATTCATAGTACAGTCTGAGCTGTAATACAGCTGTAATACCAAATTCACTAACACCTCTACACCTGTACGGCCGCAACTAAGCACAAGGCGAACCGACCGCAGACCTTATTTGTCGAGCACACCAGCCATGAGTCATGCCTTTTCACAGAGAGCCTCTGCTGGCCAGGTGGTGTCTGAGGCCAGAAATAGGGACCAGCTAAGCCCTGTCTAAATTAGCTCGGCCTGGGACGCCCAGCCCGCAAGTACCCACATCCAATCGCAGAGGCCCACATTTACACCAGACTAAAAAAGCCTTGAGTCCGCAAATGTCCTCCCTCTGGAGGGGCTGGCTGGGTGGGCGGGGGCTGGGTGGGTGGCTGGCTGGGTGGGCGGGGGCTGGCTGGGTGGCTGGGCGGGGGCTGGCTGGGTGGGCGGGGGGTGGCTGGTTGGGGGTTGGCTGGGTGGGGGTGGCTGGGTGGGTGGGGGCTGGCTGGGTGGGGGCTGGCTGGGTGGCTGGGTGGGTGGGGGCTGGCTGGGTGGGGGCTGGCTGGGTGGCTGGGTGGGTGGGGGCTGGCTGGGTGGCTGGGTGGGGGCTGGCTGGGTGGGTGGGTGGGGGCTGACTGGGTGGCTGGGTGGGGGCTGGCTGGGCGGGCGGGGGCGCTCACCTGTCGCTCTGCTTGTTGCAGAAGTCGTTGCGGATCTTGTCCAGGATGGAGGTGCGCGGCAGGATGTTGGTTTTGTTCTTCTTCTTGCCGTCGCTCTCCACCACCACCACGAGCCAGTCGGTGGAGCCGTGAAGACGCAGGGCGCCCTGCCACCGCTGCATGTCTTCCTTCACCGACGCCTTGTACGTCTCCGTGTCCTGGCGCCCACACCAGAGCACACCCACGCGTGATGTAGCAATAATACGAACCTCCACATTTCACAGGACTAAGTGTACAAGTGTACATTATATGATATCTATAGCCATATCTATTTATATGATATGCTGACGTGCATTTTACAGGTCCAAGGCCTTAAGCAAGTGTTGCTCTCAAGTGTATGATTGACAGAGGTCAAGATCATTTATTTTGGGGCATTGCCACAGGGCGCATGTCATATAATGGCGAGGACCAGTGATTGGCTGCGGCAGCAACTCACACAGCAGTCGGTCCAGTAGATGTGCAGGAAAGGGAAGGTGAGGAGGGCTTTGTTCCCCTCCTTTGGGAGCAGATCCTCTTTGAACTGGACGAAGTTGGCCTCCAGGTGGATCATCTTCGGCGCTCGGCCGTAAGACCTGCGGCAAAAGGCAGCGCGTTCACTGGCGAAGGAAGACGACGCAGCCTTTCGGATGAAGGTCTAGGGCTCTCGCAGATGAACGAGTGTCTATGGTCTTAGCCTGGCGCAAATCTGGGCAGCTTCTGACCGCTTCAGCGGAGCCTGAAAAACCTTGTGGCTAGCAAACCAAAACTGCTGCCTTAGATTTCACAATTGGAAAATACATTTGCCTTTCAGGCAAAATGTGGAGATTATATAATAGGAAGAATATATAATCCTTACAATTGATAATGTTTTCATGTTGCTAATCACAGTCATTCGGCCTCTTTCAAATGCCGATGCACTCGGTTGAATTGCTTATTTTAATTAGACCTGGCAGTAATGCTATAAGCTTAATTGAATGTTTCTGTTATAGAGAACAGACAAGTGTCACAAGTGTGTTTCGTTAAACCTTGCTAAAATAATTTCGTCACAGTGCAAAATCAAGTCCAGTTTTATTTTATATAGGACATTTGCTGGCATTGTGAATCCCAGCTGAGCCATAGACGTGAAAACGGTCATCCTCACCTCCTCCACTCCATGGGTTCTCTGGGCAGCTGCTGTGCCAGCAGACTATAGAGAGCAGTGAAGAGGGTCTGGTCTCCTGCACCTGTACCACAACAGAACATGGATATGGCACACTTTCTCAGTCCACACGCAGAAACGAGGATTAATATCAGTACATCCACTCATCCCGACACTTACTCGCACAATATTCCCCACGCCCACACCTGTGGCTACACCAGCAAAAAGAGCGTATTCTGTGTGTCTGAATGGTGGCTCCTCGTTCAGCCCAGATCATTAAACGACTGAACTGCTGAATACGCAGTCATCTGAGAAAATGGAAGCGAAAGAATACATTTCCCGCTTTCGTCAAACCGTGCGCATTACACAAAGCCAGATTTCTCCAATAAACCTCAACGAGCTGGGGGTTTTTTTTTAGTGCTTCGCGGAGAATGCCACTTATTCCCCTTCACGGGGGGCCAAACGTGACCGCACAAGCCGCTTGGGCCCGTTTCAAACCCTCCACATTCCGGGGCCTCCGGTATTTAACGTGACGTGTTTCAACCTTACTTCTTTACACATTAGGGCCTCCAGGAACATTAAACTGTTGGATAAGACAACTGGCTAGCCGACTTTAGCGAGCTTGCGAGGCGTCTGCCCTGCGTCGTATGGGACGTTGGCGGTGTGAAAGGCGTAAACGGGCTCTCCTCTCGGGGCGCACACCGTCAGACAGGCCCGGACTGATGTCGCCTGTTCGGGTGTTACTCCAGTACAGAGCAAACGATGTGTACACCGTTAGTAACAGCACACACACACAAAACCACTCGTTTTAGTGTGTCTGGGCTGTCCGTTATTCATTGTTTAGCGTGTAACCGTTTCGTGCTTGGTGGTATAAGGGCATAACGTATTAGATGTCACCGAATTTCACGCCAGTGTTGGCGGATCAGGCGGCTGTCTAAGCGGCTCGCGCGCTAGTTCTGCAGCGCTCGCGCACGGCTAGCGGGCTTAGCCGTTAGCTTAGCCCGCACTCGCTAACAACAACCGAGAGGCAAACTCACACGTCACTATCGGCTTGTTCTCCATGGTGTAGATGATGGGCTTCTCCTCATGGGACTCCATGGGTCACGAACATCGGCATTAGTCCACCATGAAAACGTCCGTCTCGCGAACAAAACACAATATCGTTGAATTGCGGTGCGCTAACGTATCGATAAGGCCCCTTCCCTCTCCATTTCCTACCCGCTGACACATTGACGACTTCCGGTCCTCGTCAAAGCGACAGACAGGAAGCAGAAGCCGTGCGTGACGTTCTATTATTAATCGTCCAAGTGAAACAGATATGGTCGCTTATTGTCAGCGGCAATGACTTGTTTGCTGCGTCAACGAAAAATAAGTATCTGTACTTAAGTTTGACTGAGATTTCTTTCCTGTTAACTGTACTACATTAAGTGTCAACAAAAGTCGCTCACTCTATATATATTAACATAACGCATGTTAACATAATTGAACATTGTAATAAAAAAGCTTGCATCGGGCTATCGTTCTCTAATCTACACGATCTAGCATGCGCAAACTCAACATAAAAAGGGTTTTGTCACACTGCCCATTCAGAAATCACGGCTATCCTTTGCATAATTATACATAATTTATCGCCTATTGAATCATTTTCATTATGTATCTCATTAGAGGGCGACAGTAGGATATCTAAGTGAGGCATTTCTGTTTTGTATAAATAACTGCGGCTATTCTATTTAATTGTACTTTTTGGAAAAATTACGATACTTGCACACATAAACATTTTATAATAACTCTACCACAACAAGTACATTCGTTATCAAACAGTATGCAGAATTTGAAATTATTTATCGTAATTTTAATTTATTTCCTTATTTCACTGTCTTCGCTTATTTACCATCTAACGTATTGAGACGTACCCTCGCACCTTTTCAATTTCATGCTTTTATTTTGAAAACAGCGCACGGTTTCATTCCTAGTCTGTGTATGCCTTGTGCTGGGACAAATTATTCTCTTAACTGCTGTTATGTTAAGGTGGGATACACTCACCCTCTGATTTGGTGAGAAGTTTATTAATTTGTCATACTCTTAAGAATAGTGCTGCACGTCCTGACGTTAGTTAATGTACAATATTTATGTTGCCTGAATTATCAATAAAAATTAACACGTACCGCGCTAACCGGCTAGCTAGCTAGCTAGCTAACTGGTAGCCAGGCAATGACGTTTGACCGTGAATTCCCCATTAGCCGTGGTTAGCTGCCCGGCTAGCAAGTGGCATGTTACCAGTTTTAACCGGCGAGGTTTTAACCGTGTTTGTTTTGAGTATATATTTATCCTAGCCTTGGCCAGTTGTCTTAAAGGTGAACATAAACAATTCACCTTGCTTTAATCGAATAATAAAAATAACACACTTATACTTCGGTATTTGTTAGCTAACCGTGCACATTGGCATTTTCCAAACAAACTAATTCGCCAGGCGTCAGAGTTTACAATAAACGACATGAGCTTATTAACTAACATGGCTAGCTACTAACTCAATAGCGACCGTAGATTACGGATGAATAAAGTACTTTATTTGGGATTTTTTGTGGTTATGGATTTAATTGCGGTTCACGATTCCGTGTCTTATCTAGACGATCAGTTTGTTGTGATTTTAATTTAGCTGGACATTCACCTGGACATTGGTTTCGAACGTCCATGCCGGTGGTCACACTCGTTCCAAGTGTTTTTGGACTATGAACAAATACTAAATAGAATACTCTGAATAAAAACTACAAATAATTATTCATGTTTTAAATATAATATCAAATATTACCAGTATCCAAAACACTATTCGAATCAAAGTACTTCTACAGACGTGGCACGTGTTGTGTGAGGACCTACAAAATAAGTTAACGTAAATTAACTGTCCACTGTGGAAAACCCGTCCCGTGGTTAAGTTGTCCATGGCTTTTCTGCAATTTGCAGGTAGAGAAATGGACCAAGGCGACCGCTCTCCACTGAAGCACTTTGTAGTGGCCAAAAAGAAGATTAGTGAAGTTTTTGAACACCTGCTTAGCTATGTTGAAGAGGGTTCGACTTTTGTAAATGGTGAGATGTAAAAGTAATTAAAATGGTGTGTGAGAGTGAAGAACACAAGGACTTTTGTCAGATGTATATACATATATCGTGTGTTTGTACTGTTTCTCACTGGTCGTTTGCTTCTGTGCTTTTCATACTGTCAACAGATACATGTCAAAATGAATCGCTGGAGGAGATTGCAAAGAGGACACAGCTGGAGGAGATGGAAACATATGCGAACAAACTGGCAGTCATCAGAGAGGTGCTTGCACGCAGGCACATGAAGGTGGCCTTCTTTGGCAGGTGAATTGTCTATTACTTTGCCAGGGTTGTCTTCACATGCTCTTATGCCACACATCCGATTTCTCACGCCGAAAAAATAATCTAGTTTACTTGCCTCTGATCCACATCTATGATTCAATGAGTTACTAGTTCGCTCTGGCGCCAACCACTGGCGATCGATCGATCGCGATATAATACTTAATTTGTGTCCATTTTACACCCCCCCCCCCCCATGATCTTGAAAAGTTGCCAACCCTGATTTTGCCCTGTAAGCTTTGCCCTGTGATCCTCGAGCCACAACAGCGATGTGTATGTTTATGTAGTTTAACATCAGAATTCCAGCTTAAGAAGCTGTTTGAAAACTGTGTTCTCTTAATAAAGGCCCGTGACTTTCTCCAGTGGTACCTTTATAGTTTGATTGTTTTTGGCGTTGCACACAGTAGTGTGTCGTTTACTGTCTTTCCATTTGACCAGGACGAGCAACGGGAAGAGCACGGTTATCAACGCCATGCTGCGAGACCGCGTGCTCCCCAGCGGCATCGGGCACACGACCAACTGCTTCCTCAGCGTTGAGGGCACGGATGAAGACAAGGCTTACCTGAAGACAGACGGCTCGGAGGAGGAGAAGAGCATCAAGGTGAGTGTGCACCATCTCCATTTGGACTGATGTAGTTAGAAGGAATAACATCACTTTGCATTATAAGCCTTGCACATCAGTATGTACTGATTTTACTTCAATCATATGCTGCCTTATTCAAGTAAAAACAAAGAAGTGTTGTGAAACTTAACGCTCACCGATTGTTCTGTGTGTGTGTGTGTGTGTGTGTGTGTGTGTGTTGATGTGGTTTGCCTGTGGTCCACAGACGGTGAATCAGCTGGCCCATGCGTTGCATATGGATGAGCGCCTTGACGCTGGCTGTCTGGTCAGAGTTTTTTGGCCCAAGACGAAGTGTGTACTTCTGAGAGATGACCTGGTTCTCATGGATAGGTGGGATTTCTGTTTTTTTTTTAAGTGTATTCATGATGAAGGTGGTGCGTACGCATGGTATTTTGCAGTTGTCTCTTTATGAGGGAGGTCTTTCCGTTATTTCAGTGAGTTTTGCCATTTGCCACATTTTGATCTGATTGTCCATTCTGGAGTAGTCTTGCGTATTTACACAAAAGACGTTCCCCGTAAATCTGGAGTACGCTGTGTGTAGTCAACTCCGTGTCGGCTAGAGAACAGGCTGGAGGGAGACTGATCTTTATAACTTCTGCTTCAGCCCTGGCACCGATGTTACCACAGAGCTAGACAGCTGGATCGACAAGTTCTGCCTGGATGCAGATGTGTTTGTGCTGGTGGCTAACTCCGAATCCACGCTGATGAATACGGTTGGTGATTACTGAGTTAAGACCTTTTTAATTAAATGAATTAATTTATTTAGTATTTTTTATAGTAGTATTTGTTTTTTTCCATATTTCTTACGGATGCTTCCTAAAAAGGTTAGAAGTTTAGTAGTAGTCTGCTTTTCTAAACTGAATGTGACTCAGTCATGTAGAATTCAACTGTGGTGCTATGTGATGTCACAGCTTTACCCTTGGGTGTATCATTGCATTAAGAATGCAGTACAAAGCATTTGCCCTCTGTGGTGTGGTGGGAGGGGCACACCGTTCTGCATGTTGATTGGCTGAGCAGGACTGGAGAATCCAGACTCCGTCCCTGCTGTTTTGACCAACAGAAGAATAACTGGCATGTTTAGTCCACTGAGGCAGTTTTACAGGCATGTAGGCAACCTACCAGGTGCCAGGATCTAGATCTCTAAACTAGCTAAATTAATAGCTGTTATGTTTGGTTTGTGTGTGTGTTTGGTTAATGTCCGCACAAGTTGTAAAAATTTTGGACATCAAAATGAATCCTTGATTAGGTAGTAACCATTGTACTATTGTTGGAACCATAGTTGAGTATCAAGATGGTGGTCACGAGATGTGTTTATAGAGCATGCTAGAACGTTCTCTCTAGTGAGTTCAGTTATCTCAGTGAAGAATCTATATGCACCAGAAAAGCATTACCTTCAGTAGCCTGTTGTTTGATCACGTTTTTCACGAGTTCGAACTTTCGTTAAGATCATTGCTTTGATTGATCTTTAAAAAGGGATTTTTAAAGATTGATCTTTAAAAGCTTTTCAGTCTGGGCTGTAAGCGCCTGACCTTCACGTCACGTATCCTCTCCTACAACGGGACGTACAAATATCCCTCCCTCGTGTTGTGTGTTTGTGTGTGGCGTGAGAGGCGTTGAAGGTCGCTGGGAGGGGAAGGTTTCTCTTCCGCCATGTTGTGAAAACGTTGGACCATTTTGCCCTAGCCCATTTTGACCAGTTTGCCCTCTTTCTGCCCTTAAAGGAGAAGCATTTCTTCCACAAAGTGAACGAGCGCCTCTCAAAGCCCAACATCTTCATCCTGAATAACCGCTGGGATGCTTCAGCCTCTGAACCGGAATACATGGAGGACGTGAGTGCTTTGTTATCCATCGAGGTCTGGCCAGATATTATTTTCCTTGCGTTGTTTCGATGGTATAAGTCCCAGGGGTTCAGTCCTTGTTCCTCGAAGACCCGGTCTTGGCTACGTCCTCTCCACATTTATCTGATGTGAGTCAAGACAACGGTGGCCAGTCAGTTAACCCTGTTGTACAAATATGTGGACCCGACCTTGATCCAAGGGCTTGGGTTGAGCATCAGGGTGTAAACCTTTGCCAATAGTTTGTTCATGTTGCTAATTCTAAACCCTGCCCAACGGCATCAGGTGCGAAAGCAACACACGGACCGCTGCGTGCACTTCCTGGTGGAGGAGCTGAAGGTGGTGGAGCATGAGCAGGCCCACAACCGCATCTTCTTCATCTCCGCCAAAGAGGTGCTCAACTCCAGAATGCAGAGGGCGCAAGGCATGCCAGAGTCTGGTAAGCAAGACGTCAGCCCTGGGCACTCGGCATCTCGGGCGAGACAGAATGCTCACGGGCACACGGGCATCACCTGAATTGTCGGGCAGGGCCTCTAGAAACACCAGGCCTTTTTTTAACAAGCCTACAGCCTTGGGAAAGTGTTTTGTCTCTGCACTGCTGCCTTGTGCACACTCAGCTGACTACGCATTTGCACATCAGGGTAGGCTCGAGCATGCTTTTGAGGTCTTACGTTGTATATCCCACAGTGTTGTGCTGAAGAGGTGGTGTTTGATTCCAGGTGGAGCTTTAGCAGAAGGCTTTCAGGACAGACTGAAGGAGTTCCAGAATTTCGAGAGGAGGTTTGAGGCAAGTCCTGGACTGCGTCTGCCCGGTGGTGGTCTGATGTGGGAGTGTTCTGCTCCTGTTCTGGGTGGAGGTCTGATGTGGGAGTGTTCTGCTCCTGTTCTGGGTGGAGGTCTGATGTGGGAGTGTTCTGCTCCTGTTCTGGGTGGAGGTCTGATGTGGGAGTGTTCTGCTCCTGTTCTGGGTGGAGGTCTGATGTGGGAGTGTTCTGCTCCTGTTCTGGGTGGAGGTCTGATGTGGGAGTGTTCTGCTCCTGTTCTGGGTGGAGGTATATCCCTGGTCCTGGAGTTGAAATCCATTTAAATTCATAGAAGACACTTAAATTCAGGAATACACATTTAATGTCTTCCAGTTTCCACTAATGACGGACGGACACACCCTGATAAAGCTTAATATGTGTCTACATCAGTAACTGAGGCCAGGTTTAAGTGCATATTACTGACTCAGGCCAAGTGTTTAACAGAGACTCCAGCAAATGTCTTCAGTGCTGCTTAGATATTCCAAACAGAAGCTGACAACCTGCCAGGATCCCGATTTAAAACAAGATGAGGATCTGTTGAACTGTAAAGGTTTCCTAGCAGCCTGCCAGCTGTCTGTATTGTGATGTTCTGTGTAGTTAATGTAACCTTCATGAATTACAAGTGAACACAGGACAGATTCAGTCTCTAGACAGGAGACGATACACAGTGTAGGACACTAGGAAGCCCCATACATCCCTTTACTGATGGGCAGCTTTCACTACAAGCTAATCAAGCATCTCTCTGGCCTCTTTAACTTATGGTGGTTGTGGGATATCCACCCACATCCGTGCTCTGCCAGATATGACCGTCTTGGTCTCCTGTCACGGTGTAGCTGAGCTTCTCTGCCAGACGTTCCCCCACCGAAGCAGCTCTGACCAAGGCGGCCGTCCCCCGGGACCTCCGTGCGTGCCTTTCCACTCGAGCTGTGTGTTCATTGCTGAAGTCTAGATTTGCTAAGGCGAAGGCACCTCAGTCTCCTCAGTTCCCTTTGACCCTCTTTTGTTACTCCTCCATTGCTTTTGGGTTTAAGTTGCCTTGCATTTTATGGAGTTTTTCCTTCTGTTCATTGCCAAAGTGGTTTGCTGGTGATTATAAATATTCAACGCACTGTTTAATTTCTGTTCAGTGTCGTATCGTGTCGCATTAATCCCTTTGTTTGGAATTGTGTCATTTATTGTGGACTTGTTTTGAAAGTTTTGCTTTTGGACTTGGTTTGCCCCGTCGTGTGTGTGTGTTGCTGTGAGATGAGGCCCGGTGCTGCTGGTGTGATGGTACGGACCTGCTGCTGGTGTGATGGTACAAACCTGCTGCTGGTTTTCATCCTCAGTCCCGTAACATTAGCAGCAGTAGGTCTGCGTCTCTCCCCCACCCACCCTCACTTTGAGCGGCCACCATCCCAGTAACACACGCACACGCGCGTGTGTGTGTTTGTGTGTGTGTGTGGCGCCACGCAGGAGTGTATCTCGCAGTCAGCAGTGAAAACAAAGTTTGAGCAGCACACAATCAGGGCAAAGCAGATTACTGAAAGTGTCAAAGGAATCATGGATCATATCCACATCGCGGCCTCTGAGAAGAGGTAGGTCCACCCTCCGGGTTTGACCCGCCTCAGCCGGCTCCACACCTCTACTGTCTTTCTGGATTGTGTTTGAAAGTGAATTAATTTTGTCATTAAGATGGTCCAGCAAGGCTTACTATCCTACTGATGCGCATGCCTAATGTGTGCTGTTCTGAACAGCCGGAAGAGCGTGACGGTGGCATGTGGCCTCGGTGAGCTGTTCTGTTCATGTGGCCTCAGTGAGTTCTCTGGTGTCCCTGGTCAGGGTGGCCTCTATGGCAGAGCGAGATTCTCTGAGAGACCGGCTGGACTTCGTCCGCGATCAGCTCACCTTCCTTATTGAGGACATCAAGAAGAAAATAAAGATGGTGACTGAAGAGGTGGAGAACCAAGTATGTAACTGTCCACTCTATTGTCTTACTGTACTGAACACACAGCTTGGGTAGCCTACATCTGTTAGGCTTGGTGTCAAACTGTGTGTGTGTGTGTGTGTGTGTGTGTGTGTGTGTGTGTGTGTTTCAGGTGTCTAATGCCATGGAGGAGGAGATTTGTCGGCTCTCTGTTCTCATAGATGAGTTTCGCTCAGATTTCCACCCATCCCCCCACATGCTTAAGATCTACAAGTCTGTGAGTTTGTACTCGGGCTCAAAATTGTTGTTGAAATAGACAATTGAAATGGCGGCTTTTGGATGAATTCGGTTTTTAACACGTGATCTGTATCTAGAAGCCTTCTTGTTTGGGTGAGTGAAGGCCATCCAGGAACGTGTGTGCTTGTCTTTCCTCAGGAACTGCTCAATCATGTGGAGAAAGGCATGGGGAAGAACTTGGCCTTCCGCTGCTCTGACGCCGTCAACGCTTCAGTGCAGACCTCTCAGAAAGACATGATCGGTACGGTCCGCACCCTGCGCGGTCTAATACTGTTGTGGTGATAGAAATTGGCAGTAATTTGGAAAAATGTTTGATGTAATTATACTAAACGGTATTAAGAGATACATTTTTAGCAGTGAGCTCTGTTCCTTTAACTGATTTTGAAAGGTTTTTTTTTTGTAAAGGGATCCTTCCTTTCAGTCAGTCAGAGATGCCTGTGAATGACCAAGGGTCACATTACTTTTATTTCCATAACAACCATAACTAAATGTGGTATACTCTATTTAATGTATATGCATTTTTACTGTAAGACTGGACTGGCTGTAACCAGCGCAGAAGGGCATTGTTCACCAGTGTCTTTTTCTGTGTCTTAACAGAGTGTTTGCAGCCTCTGCTGCCCCCTGCTGTTCAGAACCAGATCAACATACTGATCCCCAACAGACAGTTCAAACTCAGCTACGACCTGAACTGTGCCGTGCTCTGCGCTGATTTCCAGGAGAACATTGAGTTTCAGTTCTCTCTGGGCTGGACGGCCCTGGTGAGCCGTTTCCTTGGTCCAACTAATGCCAGGAGGACCCTCATGCTGGTAGACCAGAAGTTACAGGTAAACTTACCTGCACAAACAAACTAAATGTTTATAGCTCATTCATATTTCACACATTTAAATTTTAAGCTTGCATTCTTGATTACATGCTGTATTCCCTTAATCACAATGGCGACATCTCTCAGTCATACTCCCACTGGCCTAATTTTCCAGATTTTTTTTTTTGTTTGTTCCTTTCTTTCAGCTCTCACGGTCCTTGGCCACCACCCCAGTAGGTGGAGGCGTGGCCCAGGCTCCGCCCCCCCAAGCCCCTGGCACACCAGGCCAATCACAGGCAGTGGTGTCCCAGGAGGAGCTCATGATGTCCATGGTCTCCAACTTCGCCTCTCTGACCTCACGCACCTCCATGAGCGTGGTCATCGTCGGAGGGGTGGTATGTGACACAATAACACAAGAATCCTGAGGAAAATGTCTGGAATGCTTGATGGTTTATTGTTTTTTTTCCCCCTCCTTAAAGGAGCAGCAAGTCATTTTTCTTCACATTATGAAATGGCCATTAATCTGATATCTATTATACTGATACATAAACAGATTCAATCAAGGCTTAAAGCAACTGGAAAATGTAATCAACTTGAGCCTTTTACTTTAGAAAAAAATATATATATTTTTCACAAATATGGTTTTCTTCCTTTTGGTGGTAAAAATGACTTAATGCTCCTTTAAATACATGTGCCTTTTTGTGTTTGATTGTTTTTTATCTTTAGTGTACAGGGTTATTTTGTATTCCACTCCTTCCCCAAAGTTTGAGACGTCAGTGTTGAAGAGACGTCCTGAGCCCCTGTCCCCCATTCTTAAGTTCTTACACTGGCTACCAGTACAATACAGGATTTACTTCAAGGTGTTATTACTGGTCTGTAAATCACTTAATGGTGTAGGACCAGTGTATCTATCTGACATGCTGCAGAGCTATGAGCCAGGCAGAAATCTTAGGTCACTAGGAACTAATCAGTTAGTCCTGCCAAAGTTTAAGAAATAAACAATTAGATGCAGCATTTAGTTATTGTGCTGTTTCTAAATGGAACCAGCTGTTGGAAGATACGAGACGAGCTCCAACGTTAGATGTTTTTAAATCCAAAATTAAAGCTTATTTATTTGGACTGGCTTTTGGTTAGTGTAGCTACCATAAATTTTATTTTATTTTTCTTTTACTTTTACTGTTTTATCTTCTATAATCTTAATTCTTTTATCTTAATATTGTAATAATTTTAATTTCTATTTGATTTCATTTTTTAATACATTTTTATAGCTTTTTTGTGGGCAGTGACCTTCCCAAGGTGATGGACCTCTGGTTGTAATAAGCTTCTTCTTTTCTTGTGTAAAGCACTGTGAATTGCCAGTGGGTATGAAAGGTGCTATATAAATAAACTTGCCTCTGTAAAGGTGTGGAAGACGGTAGGCTGGAAAGTGATTGCTCTGTCGATGAGTCTTTACGGCGTGCTGTACCTGTTCGAGAGGCTCACCTGGACCACCAAGGCCAAAGAGAGGGCACTGAAGAAGCAGTTTGTGGATTATGCTACCAAGAAACTCCACATGATCATCAGTTTCACCAGCTCTAACTGCAGCCACCAGGTGCAGCAGTAAGTGGCCTCACCTCCGTATCAGAACAGAGCTCGTGGAGATCTTGGAGCAGGGATTGGGCCACGCGTCCCGGGCTGGTGGGCTGCGGTGGGGAAGAAGGGTCGTTTTGTGGGTGCGTAGTTTTGAGTGTGGGTCTGTGCCCTGCAGGGAGATGGCCAGCAACTTCGCCCGGCTGTGCCAGCAGGTGGACGTGACCCAGCGTGATCTGGAGAGTGAAATCAGCCGGCTGACCACCAAGATCCAGCAGCTGGAGGCTGTTCACAGTCGCTCAAAAGCACTCAGGTGAGCACACGCAGGCAGGCACACGCAGGCTATGCTCACCGAACCTCACATGCAGCTACAGCGCACACACTAACAATAAGGGCAACAAGTCAAGCAGTACCAACAGTTTTAGGCAACTAGGACTGCGGGTACGACACTGGGACATTAAAATAGATATTCCATTAGAAACCACGTTGATTATAAACAAACGCACACAAACCAAAATAACTCATGCCAGTGTGTCGAAATGACAACAGACAACTTGTCTGTTTTTCCAGATACAAGGCCACAGATTTGGAGAATCACCTGGAGAGCTTCACCAGGCAGTATCTCCAGCCACAGATCTGACCTGTGGTCCTGTTCACACCAGCAGCTCCTCAAATGCAGCCCTTGACCCGGCTCCCATGGAGACAGAGTTCAGCTTAACTGAGCCCACCAGGGGGTGCTGTGGGGAGACGTGGAGAGAGCTGCATGTGCACTTTACAGAGGGGTACCTTTTGCAAAAACAGTTATACACAAATTGTCAACAGTTGGTTTTAGATTTCCTTAAAATGAACTCTTTAGTTAGCGTGGTTGCTGTGGTTAAGTTAAATCCATTCTGTAATAATATGCAGTTATAAGGATACAAGATGGTACTACTGTACACGAAGGCATGAAGACAAAGGTATTCACGTATGGAGGACTGGAGCGTTCACACATTGTAAAGGTATTTTTACTGAACAAAGCAGGACGACTTCTGTTCATATTCAGCTCACATGAAATGCCCATCTTGTTTTCTAGAAAAGCAAAGGTTCAATGAAGTTCATAAATGTTATCACTAAGGAAGTATATTTTGTAGATAGCATTTTGATCACAATTCATGTTTTCTATATATTACTTAACCTTTCTATGATTCTGAACCAGTGTAAAAACTTTTTTTTTTTACAAAACTTCTTTGTAAAATCTGTAAATGATAATCTGAAATCACTAAATGTTTTTCCAATAGAGAAAACAATTAAAATATCATATGGCTACTTTAATGCATGTTAATTGTTTGGCTGTCTTGTTTCATTAATGCCCGACAATACATTTGTTAAAAGCTTTTTATTATTGAATACAATATCAACTTATGGCAACATACCATCACCACTAAGCCACTGTACAAATACAAAAAAAAAAACTGGTGAGACTATAAAAATCATTTAACAAATGATTAGTTCACACAATGGCACTATAAAAGGTGTCAAGGCATGAAAGCCCTGGTTTTACTGGCTCGCAAAAGTAAATGGGCCTGCACCTTTCTCTGCTCAGCACAACTTCAGTGTGCTGTGATATAATGTCTCTGTGAAAATGGGTCCCGTTCCCGCCTGCCGTTGCCTGCTCCATACCGCTCCAAAGGTCAGGGCGTGCCAACACTCGATCGTTTCGCCCCTGCCCGGCCGCGATGCCGAGAGCACAGAAACAGTGGGGAAAATGGCCGACGCTGTCGGGAGCATCACTGAAATACTGCTTGCTGCAATACATCAAATAACGTATGGACCAGTGTGGGCTAGAAGTGCACGAGGTGCACACCAAGCCAGTATGTGCAGGACACACACTCGTTACGTCATGAATTAATGTTTGAGCAAATCCCTCCAATGCTGTTAGTGCAGAAGAGTTAAAGAGTACAGTCAAATAAAAAAGTTTTGTATAGACCATGAACGTTGATGAATGTAAATATAAGTAAAAAAATTAATGATTAAATCAAATGTCATTTTTTGACTGACCTTAGTTTCATTGTGCCATTTCTGAAGAGTTCAGTGATACTGTGTTGCTAGGAATGCATGTAACAACCACAATCATTACAATAACCATTCAGATTGAAACTACATTTTGCAGCCCCCTTGTTTGCTGCTGCTATAACTTGATAAGATAAATGATATTATGAATTGTGGAGAGAGGAGACCAGGCCGTGAACTTGGCAGTTTTGGTCACACCAAAATAAAAATTCAGTAAAACCATATACATCAATTACCTTCTTTTTGTGAATGACAATACTGGCTGTATAAGTGGCAGTGAACTCGTCCTTAAAGATACGCCAAACATGTAAAATCACCAATGTTTAGAAACCCTCAAAAAGTTTAGTCAGAAAAAAGCACCAGTGGCCCAATAATTAGAAGCTAGATGTAGCCTCAAATCGTGTCTGGCAGATCAAAAGAGCAGGTGCAGAACCATCACCTGCACAGGTAAAAACCACCAACACAATCGTCTCCATAGTCAAGCTACTGAAAAGAACTCACAGGACAGATGTTTGGTGTATATCTTACATCTCACAGTAGTAAACATTTGTGCTGAGGAGTCGAATACAAGGAAAAACATCAGCAATAAGCTGTGATTGCTCTGGTCTGTTACTCTGGTGTGTTCTGTTAGTGCTACGTGGAAGAGGGACAGGGGTCTGCATGGCAACAGAATCCCCGAGCACCTTGCTGTTCTGGTGATTCCTTTTACCCCAGTGTAAAACTGCCTGGCAATCGCTATACTGTTCACCAGAACTCCTGAAAATCAATACAAACTACAGGCCATTTTTTGCAACATTATCTACCACCCTACCACATCTACCAACAGCAAAGTCATTCTGTAGACTTTGCTACTTAATTAGATTATGTGTAGTCAACAAGACCTAGGACACCTTTACAGAGACTAGCCAGATTTCCTTCTTGTCAATACTCAGGAAACTGATCCACAACATTACTTCATTTAAAATTCCCAAGTGAGTGCAGGCACTAATGTACAGTGCTTTAATAACCAAGTGAAAATGATACACAAATCATTACTAAAGCTTGTGTGTGTGTGGACATGTTTGTCCAGTTCATGGGGAACGTCCCGCTTTATACCATCATGTGGACTTCCAATATAATAAAAATGAAACATCTCAAAACTAAACAGCCAATGGGTGGGAATTAACTACAAAATATATACATTACCATTGTGTAAGCACATATATATATGGCATATACACACATATTGCTGTACATACAATGTTGCTTGAAAGTTTGTGATTTGCCTGTTGTTTTACCATGATCGTCTCTCTGGCAGCACCTGGGATAAAAGTACATGCGTCTACAATCGGGCGAAAAAGCATCAGACAACAAACAGAACAAACTTTGCCAGAGTGCACTTGGAAGTCCCTTCTCTGGACAGTTGAGCTCAAAATTTAATTACTTGGCCACAATCACAGGCACCATGTTTGGAGATACTGCATAAAAAGAGAAGAAGCTCCTCCCAATAGTGAAGCATGGTGGTGGAGATGTGAAGTTCTGGGCCTGCTCTTCTGCCTCTGTCCATATTAACCAGGGAACCATCCATTCACAGATCCATCAACACATTCTTGACTAGAATCAGTCAGGGAACCGAAGCCGAGTTGGAAATGCATTATGAAACAAGACAACAACCCAAAGCATTCCAGCAAAACTACCAAGGAATGGCTTAGGAGAAAGAGGATTTGCACTCTGGATCGGCCCAGTGAAAATCCAGACCTCAACCGCTTAGAAATTCTGTGTCAAGATGTCCTTCAAGGAGGAGTGGGAAAAAATCCCATGTGAGACACTTGGTGGTGATTACAGATGATGTTTGGTTTAAATAATGGCTACAAAAGGAGGTGCCATAATCTAAAAAATTATTTATTGTTGAATAAATAATGAAATTTTTTTTCCTGTGTCCCTTATTTTGAGATTTGGATGTTCATTTCATAAGATTATTAAAATTTGTCAATGCACATGGTTGGGTGGATCACAAACCTTCAAGCAGCACTGTATATACCATATTTATATTCATATACATATATATGTACAGAATGTATATAACACAATGACGCTTGTCTGATCTCGATAACCTTGCTGTCTGACCTCTGCCGAGTCAGCTTGGCCTCTTCACAGGAATGTGTTGTAATATATGAATACAAAAAGGTGCAATGTGGGAAGGTAGAAAACAGTGGCGTCCCCGCATCCGAGAACTGTAGTGCGGAGGCAGACGGTCAGTCCCTCCGTGAGGTCCAGCACCGAGGGCTCAGTTCCAGATTCGGAGGAAACTGTCCCACGAGCCCGTGGCCACAGCCATGCCGTCACTGGTCACGCCCAAGCAGCTGACCCTGTTGTCATGACCGGCAAGGACACCTGGGGGAGAGAATTGGAGGCGATTGAAATTCATCTTGGTTTCTTTGGCACTTTCTAAAGCTTCAAGAAGGGACCTGCTGGAGCTGAACTTATGTTACGCCTTGCTAGAAAGCCTCAGTCTCAGACCTGGTCTTCTGCCGCTATGACCTAACCTGAACATTCATCTAAATCGAATCATAAAAAACATATTACAGTGGCATATGCACCCAGTCGTAAGGAGCATCACAATATGCAGATGACAACTGACCTACGCGTTCGCCCTTCAACGTGTCCCAGACGTTGCAGTTGAAGTCGTCGTAGCCGGCCAGCAGGAGGCGTCCGCTCTTTGAGAAGGCCACGGAGGTGATGCCGCATATGATGTTGTCGTGGGAGTACATCATGAGCTCCTGGTCAGCGCGCAGATCGAACAGCCTGCAGGTGGCGTCGTCCGAGCCTGTGGCGAAGGCCTTCCCGTTGGGGAAAAACTACAAGGCCAGAGGAGTCAGGATCAGTCTACGGGACTGCAGGTCACGGAATGCAGGAACAGGAAAAGTTAACGTTTAAATAAAAATAACCAAAAGCAACTAGTCCGAGGTAATTATTTACTCAGCATTTTGACGTGTTTAGTGCTACACTCATCAAGACACATTCCGCTAAAAGCCGGTGGTCCCGCCGAAGACTCACGCAGACGGCGTTGATGTCCGAGACGTGGCCCGTGAAAGTCTGTCTGCACATGCCGTCGCGGACGTCCCACAGCTTGGAGGAAGCATCGCAGGCACCTGAGACGAACGTCCTGGAGTCGGGGCTGAGTGACAGACTCATCACGTCGCCAGTGTGGCCTGTGAAGGTAGTGGCCTGTTGGCCCGTCTCAATGTCCCACAGTGAGCTGCAGGCCCAGAGAGCTCAGTCAGCTGTGCTTGTGCAAAAACACCCCATTAAATCGGACAGAAGTGATTCCCTGACAGCCCCAAACTCTCATCGACTGTCCTGTAATGTGGAACTAAAGATTTTGGCATGGTCTGCTTTCAACAAATCAGGAAACTTCTCCAAAACCTCAATTCAAAGTTATCTAAAACTTCTTTCAAGGAGTAAACGACAAGATTGGCTATATTTAACATATCCTTGACCTAAATTATATTGTTTAGCCTGGCTTAGAGCTACCTTTACTCACAAATACACTGTGGACATATTTGTTGCAGATCAACTGAACAAACTTTGCTAATCACAAACCGCACTCAACTCACCACGTGGTGTCTCCAGAGCTGGTGACGATCTGCTCATCATTCAGAAAGCGGCAGCACGACAAATACCCTGTGGACCAGAAACAGGAACGGTTTGAATGCGACCGGTTCTAGCTCCAAACACTCCGAGTCACAAGGGGGACTGGAACACCCGTTAAAGAGAGTGGAGAATGCAAACGCCGAGCTTAAGGGTCACGGTGGGAGCGAGGGGGCATGGTTAGCCGTTGCCGCTCACGCCGCAGGAGGCGTGGCCGTGCGAGGCCCCTCACCCGTGTGTCCCGCCAGCTCTCTGGTGACGCGCACGTTGCCCTCGCGGGTCTTCAGGCTGTAGATGGAGCAGATGTTGTCCAGGCCTCCGCAGGCCACGTAGTTGCCGGAGGGCGCGTATGCGCAGGTCATGACCCAGGAGGAACGCAGCGGGATGGCGTGCACCTGAGAAACACAGCGGACGCAGCAGAATGAAAGAGTATCTACTGTACGTTATCTCTTCTCATAACACGAATACTTAAACGTCCAGGCAGATTAAAGTGGGTGATCTAGGGATTATATTACCTTGTTTGTTGTGTAACTGTCCCATATGATTAATTTACCATCTTGGGAAGCACTGACAAGTAACCTACACACAAAAGCACAAGAACCACAAATGTGCCTCCCATTTAGCCTTCACTGTGTAGAAGCCATGCAACATCCATTTTTCCCCACTGGTCTCAGACTGACCCAGACCCGGCTTTGAGAGAGTCGTGTCATGCAATATTCATCCCCTCAGAGTTATCTGAAAGGGCCCCCTGGTTCAGAGAGACACAGAACGGCATTCCCCGCCCAAACGCACACACACTTCCCATTTCACACACTGTAGGGAACAGAGGTCCATCTCAGTAGAGAACAGGGAGGTGCCCAGTTACTGCACGTTAGTGCCGAAAACCGGGACCACCAAAATGTCAATGACTGTGTCAGTGGGGGGAAAACTAAATCAAAGTAGACCTCCATCATAACCATTCAGAGTGAAACAGGACCTGCGAGCATACGCATGCACACACCCATCCATCCACACACACACCTCGAGTCAGTGCCCCAGTGCATGGCATAGATTTTGGCAAGATGGCCTCTAAGTGTGCGTCTGGTCCTCATCTGTATCCTTCCAGCTGAGTCCAGACCAGCTGTTATCTGCAAGGCAAACACAATGCCAAAACGCTTAATTTCATCACACAGGCCACACTACCATGACACACACACACACCCCAAATATTCACCACAGACAAAAACAAGGAGACAATACGATTGTCTAAGGCTTGGTAGAACACAAGTAGTATATTTGTAAGAATTTTTAGTGTTGTTGTTCGAGAAACTGGGACGAGCCCATGCTTTTGGGAAAGCAGGATAAGAACACAAGACACCTGACAAAAATGACCTCCCACCATAAGAGTTGAAATACAAAATGCTGATTTACATCCACTTATTAAATATGTCAACATACCTGTGAGAGGGTGGAGTCACTACAAGCCTTTCTGGCATCCTGTACACAAAACAAAAAGTGTAATGTAACATAAGTTCACATAAAGGTAGTATTGAGATAGAAATACCCGCGGCCCAATATTATGCAAATTTCAGCTGTGGTCCATGACCCCGCCCCCTTACCCGGATTTGATTGCGAAGCTGCTCAGCTTCCTGTCGAAGCTGCTCCAGTTCACTCATGGCCCCTGTGTGACACGCCTGGGCTGTGACCCACACCCACGCAGGAAATGACCAGCTGGCACTTGCAACACAAAGCCCTTTACACGGCGAGAACTGTAAAACAGCAGCGGTTTCAGGGGATTACTGAGGGCTAAAATTACTCTACACACTGTCCTAGGATTAGCTCAATCTACTTGTGTATTAAGCGTAACCAATGTGGCTGAACAATATATTGTTTGTTGATCATTATTGCAATATTATTCCTTCTGCAATACTGATATTGCGGAAGGCAGATGTAGAGAAGTCCTCAAACAAATCACATTTCTTCACGAAGTGCAGTGAATATTGAACGAATGCTGAATCTGTCCATTCAAATTATCAACAACTTAAATGCAAGACAAAATAAATGCAAGACAGTCTTTGACCATGTTAAATCAAGGGTTTACTAAAGTAAGCGTTAATATACCACCACCATTCACCAATACCAATCGCTATATGCAGCAATACAGCTGCAGTATAGTATTTTGTCCATATTATATAGATCCCAATGACCATTACAAGGAATTTCTGATTCCATTACAACTGATTTCAGATCAGTGTAATATAGCACTGGTTGCCACCCTATTGAAACTCAGACGCCAGCATCGCGCTCTCTGACCTTTGATCATTAGCCAGTGCCTTCTTCTCGTGTTTCTCTTTACCTTTGATCACACAGGAATGTGTAACATGTAAACACATGGCGTTGGGAATGTTTCACTTCTCAGTATTTTTGTAGTTCCACTACTTAATTGACTACCTTTCCTCTCATTGGGATATTAAAAAATTAAGGTTATATGCTAATATGTAACTTGCTATCAGGATATATTTTTAAAGATATTACTGTGACCTATTACTCTGTAATGATGGAAATGCTAGAGTGGGTTATTAAGGTTTGCCAGCAGCCTACACTAAATGTTATGTCTTCATACCCCCCCCCCCCCCCCCCCGAAAGCAAAAGTAAACATCAGCAAAATCTGTAACCCCACCATTTTGTAGGAAGTAAACATAACCCTTATTGTTCTCCCTCTCACTACAGGCTGGCGTGATGCTTAATCCTCATGTTGCACGGACAGTAAGAAACAGCTTTTAGGTAACCTGACAGATACTGCCTTTTTCTGGAACATCTCTAAGCGGGCAAAGCAAAACAGGAAAGGCGCAATGGACGGTGAGGAAGATTGCACAGAGTGAAGCATGAACACTGGGATCCTATTGTCCACTGTGGGGTAGCTCTGCTCGGCACGGTCTCACCAAGCACGCTTTCACCACACTGATTTAACTTGAAGATGACAACTTCTCTTAGTCACAAACTCTCTCTCCTCGTCCCCTGAAACGTTACACTTCCTACACGGTGAATGTTCTATAAACGAATCATGGTCATACCAAAAATAGAAAATAAATCGCTGTCACAAACTAAGACAGAATGAGATAGATGAATAAAAAAATGAAAAGACAACAATTGGTCCAAAAACACCCCATTTTTTCAAGTAAAACGAAAGTAAAAGTAGTGTTTTGTATAAAAGTTAGTTAACTCTCCCTTTCGGAACACAAAACGAAAGTGTTCCGTTTTGCAATAAAACGAGAAAATCCTCAAAGTATCTTAATTTGAGTTTTCTGTGCAACACATGCAAAGTGGACCAAATGACAAACACAACGCAAAAATAAAACTCGTCTATTTGCCTTGTTACGAGTTAATGTCGCTACTGCAGTCACACTGTGTAACTATGAACTTCCGGAACCTGACAGATTTTGACATCTCAGAAAATCTCGAAAAAGTCGCTTCTCAACCAACCGGCCAGCCTTAAAAGACGAAAGACACATCGCTTACACCAAATTCTCTCCGTAGGTTGCTAGCAAAAATGAAAAATCGCCGAGATGAGCGACGGTGGTTGAGTGTTTTGGTCTCTTGACAGGCCGCATATTGACAAATCTGTTGTAACAGTAACACACGACCTAATCTACGAGCGGAGTAACCGAGCAGCGCGTTACTGAGGTCAGCTGTAGTCGCCCATTTCACCGGCCTCAATGTATCCACTAGGAAAACACAACATGAGAGCGCTCGACACATTATATCATTTAACTTGTTGCTCAGTAGTCCGTCTACAGCTGGAAATACGAGCAAAGACGAGACAGAATGAGACAGTTTTCCTTCTTTAACGTTACCTGAAGCTTTTTCTTGGTACACGTCAAATTGGTCCGTCACTCGGCTGGCGTCAAAAGCCACACGCAATAGCGACGGCCAAATAAATGACAATACGGAGTACTTAATTTGAGCAAATTTAAGATATTTAAAGGGCCACGCACCCTTACCAGGTTTTGACTCAATTTTCAACAAGCTGTTTCTTCACCACACCCATAGAGAAAATGGGAACATGGCAACAACAGCGGCGGAGGGGTGCGTGCGGTGTTTATTTCTGACAACACAACATCCATGTACTGTGAATATAAATCGTCCTTCAGACGGCTTGTGTTTCCCATGTTGTCAAAGTCTAGCGTCACAACTGGTTTTACTTTTAAACACGTTTACGCCTAAGAGTGATATCGGCATAATGTAGCATCCCTCCAAAGTGATGGTATTGTCTGTCGGCGGCTACAACAAAACGAAGGTATGTGAAACAGGAAGTGTATCCGTTACGCGTTAGAGTTGCTTGGATCCAGATTCACAATAAATAAAATATTAGGCAACATTTGTTTTTTTCTGTCGGAAAGGCAGGACAGTTTTAACGATTATTGCCATTTGCAATTTGAGGCTATGATCGTGAGTCTTCATGCACAATAGAGAAGATATGTGAAAATCTAGTGGAATTTAGTTCCCTTAAATGTTTAAGTCTAGCCTACCCGTAAGTCAGAAATAAAGTAATTTGCGTTATCATCTTCAAGATATTCCAGCACACATCTGGCCTGAATAGTCATTCTCTAAACTTTTTGTACGTTCTGCGATGCACGTTGTTACAGCGTCAAAACATTCCGGATAGTATAGGCTATATGTATAAATAAAAGGACAGTTATGTTTATATAAAAAGACGTTTTAAAGGACTATATCTTAAACGTCTTTGTTGATGCTGAGTCATAGCTACTTAAAATAAAAATGTCTTGCCGCTTTGTTCACATGAGAGCTGTATTGATGTGAATAACCTATGTACACAATACATAATGGTTGCTTCTGTAAAATTATTAGAAATAAAATAGGTGACATGCAAATTATTACTCGGACGACTTACTGACTTAAAAACCACTTCTGCTACTAGAGAAAAATTTAAGTCAGGTATACAACTGGAAGTCTAAGGGCTATTGTAAATGGAGCCACATCCCATTTTCCAAGATAACGAGGTGTATTAAGTGGTACAATCGCTGGTACTATTTATAGTTTAGCTATATTTGTTAAACTTCTGTGATTTTATAATATTTCATATACATATATTACTTTCTATATTTCACTATTCACTATTTTCACTATTATTATTGTTGTGGTTTATTGTCATTCTATATTAGCTGTGTTTTTAAGTTATATATACTAATGCAAATTTGATAATGCTCCATGAACGGATCTTTGAAACCTACGACATCACACATCACAGATTTGATACAGGCTCACAAACCCACGTGATTGCTTTTTGGAATGAATCAGAAAGGAGCATAAAACCAAAAAATAGAACATAGAAAGGTTCTAAATGTTCTAAAGTTCTAAAAAAAAGATGCACGTGCTGCATGCAGAAACGATAACACGATGTGATTCAGCAACTGGTTAAGCATAAAACAATTATGTCATGTTAAGGGTTGAAGAAGAATATCCAGAATAAGTCAAATGCTACTACTGAAATTGAGATTTACACACGTGCAAAAATGTTGCCATGCAATAAATCCAAGCAGATAAACGGTTGGTCTATAGAGTGACACTTTAAAACAAAAACAGCGCTTGTCCTAACCATGAAACATATCTCTTGAGGATGTTAGTGGTTACCAGGGCAACCCTGACAAATGGCAAATGACGTCAGGAAAGTAGGGTAAGTAACCACAGAGAGTATATATAATGGATCTGAATAATGGATCATTCAGAGGGATTTTCTGAACAAGGTCCAAGTGACTTAAAACATGAACCACTCACTCTCACTCCCTTTCTAAAAAGAACTGACTCGGCAAAGCACTACATGATGAGTTTTGTTGCTCTGACTCGAAATTCTGCTGGAGTGGTGAAAACAGGAAACACTAATTAACAATGTACAAACAGAGTTAAATGATGGTGATCTTAACTGTTTGCAAAAGATCTTATGACAACCAAACTGCCATACACCACCATACACCATACAGACACCATTACTATGAGTCTAAATGAGATTACTATGAATAAGATAATGAAAAACATAATGGTTTTTGCAATGCAGTTAATCTGTGATTATATTACTGTAACATGTCAGTAACATGAGGCATACAACCAAACTCAATGCACATGCTAAATCTACAACATGTAGATCTTCAATGAGTTGTAGCTGAATTAAATCAATGCTGCAGTAGTAAATGTCATTATACTGATATGAATCTGTTGATGTATGTTTTCTGCCTGCTGAAGTTTTCTTTCTATCTGAAGTAATTAGTACAGGTACAGGCAAAACTTTTTTTTAAGTCTGTACATTTTGAAAGGGTTTGCACACGAGTAATGTGTAAGTGTAATGACGTTTTTATTTATGAGTAATATATAATTCATGCAAAATATAGATACTTAAAAACCATATGTGATAGAAAAATCTAATTTCAGAATAATACATACTATAAGATCGACCTTTTTTTAGCAAAAACTAATTTTGTTGACTAGTGTATTAAGCCTGCACTAGGGCATGCCTACTTTGTGTGTCTTATAATGTACCAACAGATGGCGCATGTGAGCACGTTACAGGTTAGGACGCGATACGCGTGGTCGCCAAATAGTTATTCTCCTCAGAGGATGAAAGCCAAACTTCGTGTGCGCTACAAAGACTTTACCTTTTCTGTATATGCTTATTGTTGTAAAGTCGTAATGTAGAGTATGTTTTTTTACAAATAGCATGCTGTCCATTTGGACACTGTTAATTTATAGTATATATCAGCAAAGTGTACGCGTTAACGAGCTATGGAATTACGGTAAGGATTCGGTGCTGATATTTTGCATTTATTTTTCTGGATTCATACAAGACTTGGAAAATCAAGATGATGATACGGTTAACACAAGTGTGCGGGTGAGCAATAGTCATCATATAGCGTAGGAGAGGATCTCCCTTTTCTCCAAGTACTGCACTTCTGTAAATTCTGACTGCATTGCCGATATCTAAGCACATCATAGTGCGATCATTTTATTTTACTTAATAGAATTCAATAAATTATTAAATAAAGAGTTTATCTTTATTACTATAAGAGTAATTGCTACTGGTCAGTGGGAATAGTCTACGCCGTGGCACCTGCTTTGATCTGACTTGAGCGCGATGGAAGTTGTGGACGCCAGCCCGCAACTCGGAGTCCTGTTAGGAGACAGCGAGACATTGGACGAGCGAGAACCGTGGATGTCCCTGGAGCACCACCACACTGGTGCAGACGGAGCGAAATGGGAGCTGGTACACGTAGTCCTCACCGGGGGAGCTCCTTGGGGTTTCAGTCTAAGGGGAGGTCTGGAGCACCAAGAACCACTGCTCATCACAAAGGTACAGACAGTACACACACACATAGACCAAGAACCACTGCTCATCACAAAGGTACAGACAGTACACACACACATAGACCAAGAGCCACCGCTCATCACAAAGGTACAGACAGTACACACACACATAGACCAAGAGCCAACGCTCATTACAGAGGTACTGACAGTACACACACACATAGACCAAGAACCACCGCTCATTACAGAGGTACAGACAGTACACACACACATAGACCAAGAACCACCGCTCATCACAAAGGTACAGACAGTACACACACACATAGACCAAGAACCACCGCTCATCACAAAGGTACAGACAGTACACACACACAGACCAAGAGCCACTGCTCATCACAAAGGTACAGACAGTACACACACATATAGACCAAGAGCCACTGCTCATTACAGAGGTACTGACAGTACCATGCTCATAGACATCTAACATCCATGTTATCAATTTCTCAAGTTCTTTCATAAATGTACTTAATAAAGATAAAGAAAACAAATGTTTATTTTCTTTCTGACATACTCTGGTACATGGTCTACTAATGTGCACAGGGAAAGATCAGACAAAAAAAAAAGACCAGGTCTGAATGAACATGTTGAAATGACTCTTAGACTTAATTTACATAAAGCTAGACTTATTAACTTTTCACTAGGTGTCAATTCAACAGTGACATTTGCAGTGTTTAGCCCATAAACTTCAGTCCATCTCATCTTCACTGGAAACCACATCTGTGCAAGAATAGCTCTATGGTCTTTAACAGTTTTAAATAGAGACTATATGCTGGACTGTCACATTCTTATTTGTCTTCTGCCCTTTCTCTGTGCCATATGGAACATGTTTTGTTTCTTCTGAATCAGCTGCATTTAACACTTCAGTTAATTCTTTCACACCTCGTGACAACATGACCTCACACTTTACCTCTTTGGCACACAACATTCTCATTCTCGGTCCCCGATTTATAGATACATTCATGTTGACTGCATTTCCTTTTGTGTGTTCCAGTGGTTATGACATGTAGATGTTAAACTCAAGATTTATAGGCTCTCATGACCTCTGTGTGTTATGAAACAAAATTACATAGAACTTTGTAGCCGGTTTGGTCAGTGGCCCTGTAGTTTGGAGATCCCAGGTTTGGTGTGAGCTGAGGGTTCGTTATAAATATAGCCAGTACATATTTCCAGGAAAGTCTCTGATGGAACAAGATTATTAAATGTTTTATAAAATCCTGTGCAGCCTCTAAAAGACGTTTGAGAACACTTTCTTAGTGAAGTGATGTCTTGAATGAGGAACTTCAGGTATCATTCTGGAGACTTATCATAGTGACTCATCTGCATTATGTCCATGCCGTATACATATAGGTGAGGGACAGAAGTTTTATCACTGAGAACTACACAGCCAGGCTCAGACTTGGGGGCAGCGGGATGCTAAATTACCCATCCAAATAAATGCCCTCAAGGTCAGCTGGTGCTGAAAAGTCTCCTTGCGGGATGTATGAGGAAGACAGGCTCAGGAGTTCGCACCAGAAGATACTGGCGGTGCCAGGAGCCGGAGCGGAATGCGTGCGATTTGTGGGATTCTGGGAGCGTGCTGAATTATTTGTGCCGTGCGCAGGCTCGCGAGGTGTGGCGTGGTAAATTTAGTCCTGGATCACATTATTCAGCTTTTCCAAGGCCGCGCAAACAATGGCACTCTTGCTCACTCTGCGCCCTCAAATGTCACAGACGTCCGAATGTGTGTAATGGACTGCAGCAGCCTATCAGACGAGGAGGAGATGGTGTGTGTTTTTTTAATGCAGAAATACTACGTACATTAAAAAGGCCACTCTGGGGTAGCTGAATGTGGCTTGTTACACTTTCCGTGTCAGTGGCATCGTGCTGCATAGATGTAAACAACACTTGGAAGATTCCTAGTTTTGTGGGGCACTGGCTGTCTCTGTGAAGTCCAAGCTGTGGGTGAGACATCAAGGTTCACTCTTCCTGTGACTCTGGGCCGCCACTGGCTCTGCTCCGGAGCACGCCATTTCAAAATAAACAAGCTGGTTATAATTAAAATTCCCAGCATATTTGAGTCTTTTTTGGAAGCAGAGGCTGAATTTCCTGGAGTCTGGAGATGACCTTTACCTTTTATACTGCACACCATGTTTTATTCTTCATTACTCATTTTCTTTCCTCATTCCAAGTTGTTTGACTGACACCTGTGTATGTACAGTACACTTGTGCCCTACGGCACTGGTGTTTTTTTTGTATGTACATGCACACCGATGCAGCGCGTTCATTGTAAATTATAGTGATGTCTTCAGAGATCGTATATGTTCAGTGACAACACACACACTTGTTGTCACCACAACAAATGTGTCATTTGTTATGGGGCTTTACTGAGGGTTTCTTGTTGACCTTGTACTATATGCACACAACCATCTTCTCATAAAACCTTCATCCTACAACTTTGCTCTATCCATGATGGCCCTGTCTAGAAGTATTTTTTTAGATACTGATCTTAGAGAGTAACTGTTTACCTGTTAACTGTTAATGTTGGCCATGCACTCTAAACAGCGTGAGGTGGTAGCCACCTCTAAGATGACCAAGTCTTGCTGATCAGGAGTTACCTTTTGTTGGGTCACCTCTGGACGTGATGGTTTCAAAACCCTCAGCTTGGTGTGGCCCCGCCCTCTTTACTCCTGTGTGGTCGGAGGTTGGGAGGCGGGGCCCCCAGCGACCTCTCGTGTTTCAGCCGCATGAATATTTTAGCCGGCGGACTCAGGTCACCTGTCATTCTTCTCTGGAAGGGAGGAACGTAACCTGCTGCTAATGGCGACCGGTAGGTCATCAGCCGCCATGCTGCACTTGTGGGCTGGGGTCTGTGTTCCAGCATGGCGGTTGTGCTAAGGTGAGGTCATTGCAGAGTCCAAAACGTACAGTGCATTCCTGTTTTATCACTGCCATCAGTTCTTTATTGGCATTGGCACAGAACATCCCCCGAGGCCTCTTATGAGCTTACATGAGTATGAGGAACATTTTGGAGTTATCCCTCATTAACTTTGCCACGTGTGAATTTCCCTGTTGTATGGCCTCTGGCTAAAGCAATAATTACGCCTCGCGTCTGTCTTGTCGTCCTCGTCTTCTGCAGGACTGGATCTGCGGTTTGGTTTGGTTGGAGAGATGTTATGTAGCTCGTCAAACGTGTCGGCTAGAAGTATCAGTGCCGACCAGTTTCCCACCAGTCAGCCAGCAAACGTGAGAACAGAAGAAGGAATGACCCAGGCCTGGCTGCGTATGCTGGGCCACAGCTTATCGGTTGCTCTCAGAGTGACGGCTCTGACCACAGCCCACGTCTCCAGTGGCTGTTGTGTCCTCTGCACTAACATGCACCCTGTGCCTGTCTGATAAAACTAAACAGAATAAAAAATAGATTCTGCTCTGTCATAGCACTTAATAGCAACATGCAGTGCAAGGTTTACAATGTGTCTTGCTATAATATCACTCTGTGTGTGCGTGCGTGTGTGCGTGTGTGCGTGCATGCGCGTGCGTGTGTGTGTGTGTGTGTGTGTGTGTGTGTGAGAACAGGTAGAAGAGGGAAGCTGGGCAGAATCTGCCTACCTCCAGGTGGGCGATGAGATTGTCAATATTAATGGCATTCCCCTAAGTGGCTACAGGCAAGAAGCCATTTGCTTGGTGAAGAGTTCATCCCAAACCCTGACCCTGAAGATCAAACGGTAGGGCTTGGTTCTCCTCTCACAGGGGTTTCCTGGGTCTCTTACAGGGGTTTCCTGGGTCTCTTACAGGGGTTTCCTGGGTCTCTTACAGGAGTTCCCTGAGTCTTTCACAGGGGTTCCCTGGGTCTCTCACAGGGGTTCCCTGGGTCTCTCACAGGGGTTCCCTGGGTCTCTCACAGGGGTTTCTTGGGTCTCTCACAGGGGTTTCTTGGGTCTCTTACAGGGGTTTCTTGGGTCTCTTACAGGGGTTTCTTGGGTCTCTTACAGGGGTTTCCTGGGTCTCTTACAGGGGTTTCTTGGGTCTCTTACAGAGGTTTCTTGGGTCTCTTACAGAGGTTTCTTGGGTCTCTTACAGGGGTTTCCAGGGTCTCTTACAGGGGTTTCTTGGGTCTCTTACAGGAGTTTCCTGGGTCTCTTAAAGGAGCTTAAGGTCTCATCACAACAGTTTTCTCATAAAGCCAGTTTGGTGTTTGGTTTAGTCTTAGTATATCCACATACCACCACTGGTTTCCACTTTGGTTAAGATCTAAGCTAAAAAATATAGGACTTGTATAATGGACTGAATCATCACTCTTGAAGTACTTGCACACTTCCTTGCAGACATTTGTCTTAAACTCTCCCTGTGCATTCCATGAGTAAAACCATGCAGGCAATATATGGCCCAATCTGAAAAGCTTAAGGAAAACAAGCTTCTACCACAAAAATCTCTTCATTGTTAGGTTTAGATTCAGACCTCACAAACACGCCATTGCCCTTTGTGATTCATCCGCATCTGCTAATGTGTCTGAGATCACTTTGCCAGTCCACAAACTAAACCGAGTTCTAAACCGGAGGCCGTTTTGGTGATAACTGATCATTACTTGACCACAGCGGATAAGTGGGGTTTGTGTTCCTCCTGTGCAAGAAGACGACTGTATTTAAATAGAATGTGTGAAATGCATTATATGATTCTGCATTGTTTTTTTACAAAATGAAAGGGACATCAAAGCCAAATGTTTAAAATAGCATTAATTTGGAAATGTCCATGCTAACTTTTAATGTGGTGACTTGTAGAGAATGTCACAATACAAGCTTTCTGTTTCAGTCCCAGATTGAGGCTAGATTAAGTGTTTGTGTCTTTGGAGTTTCAGAGTTAATGTTTTAGAATTAATCGGGTGGAGAGCTTTTAAAATAGTTGTTCTGCTTGTGCGTTGGGAGTTTGCTTTCGTTAAACATGTCTGGTTATTCATCATTCCTTTCCTGTCCAAACAGAGGTGGACAGACAATGGCTATAGTATTGATTCCACATTTATTTTTCAATAAAATACATTTATAGCAATGGAAATTCTCGTATGACCTATTTAGGCATGTAAGTTGTAATCTGTGCATGTTACAAAGGAAATGGAATGAAAATAAAGTCCTGGGTAAACAATGGAGCCACCACGAAAGCATGGTCAGTCCTGTTGGCTAGAGGATGACACCATTATTTAGCAAAGTGGAACAAAGGGGCTTCATTATTCTGCTGGAGTGAACACCATCTCACAAAGCTTCCATGGGTCACCATTGTCCCTCTCCGCTGTGTCCCGTCCTCGTAGGCTTTTCTCTGTTCTCCAGCGTTGCGGTCCCAGGGCTACCCGGCCAGTGTGTGGGTAAAGACTGTGGGGTACCTTTTACCAGAGACCCTGTGAGAAACTCAGCCCCTGCCAAGAACACAGGGAAACCCCTCCAGCCTCTTTGGAGAGTTTAATGAGGAACTAATGACTGTGTCATTTAATGGAAAGAGGTGTTGGGTGGGGTTTGGGGCCATAAGCCCTGATCTGTCTTTGAAACACTCGTCCTATTGGGTAGCACTATGTGCTGGATTAGAGTAACATTACCAGGATTGCCTGTTCTTTTGTGAATTCATGTCGGAATTGACATAGTGTGGTTATGACTGGTATGGCTTTGTTTCTTACTGTGCACATCATCAGACTCTGTTAGTGCCATTTTTCAGTCTGATTAGCATGAAGACACACTGTACCATGGCATGCAGGACGCTTGATATGCAACCCTGCACATTCACCTCATGAACATGGTCTACTTCTTACTGAATGATGCGTGCCATCTAGTGGCAAGAATGTTGTCAGCTTTGTGGTTTAAATATACTGTATATATATTATTATCAAAAATATTGAAGGAACAGTATAATTTGTGAGTTTTGCTGTACTTTTTTATTACAGGTGATTATAGGAGAATATGTATGTAATGTGAAGCTTTTAGATGACTCATTATCGCATGTTCATATCTGATAAAAGGTTAATGGGCTAAAGAACACTGTAATGTAACACTTTAAACATTTAAACATAGAATGTTTAGTTTATTTGAGCTGTGCATAAAATTGTATTTGTAGGTTGGAAGAATGTTTAGGCCACAAATACATTGGGAAAATAGCAGTCTTGACATAACAATTGAAGTAATAATTACAAGACTAATTTTTCCACTCTGTTACTCAGTTGTAATGTATTATACATATTATACTTTTCACACTTATTACATAATCTGAGTGAGTCTTTTGACCTCAGTGATGCCGGCTACTGCTGCCATAGTCCAGAATCCAATTACAACCCGCAAAGCTGGCCAAACCTTAGCAAACTGGATAACAAATAACCTTTGAATTCAAAAGGTACCATAAACTCATTTTTTCATTACTTAAATTGTATGTATGCATTATGTGAAAAGACAGTAACAATAATAAGATATTTTCTGTCTGAAAGTTATTGTAATGTAAACGGTAAGGCTAATATCCTTAACTAAACCCCCCCTTCATGTTAAAGAAATGGATGGTGCCATTGCCTAGGTGCCATTGCGAGTTCATTCTAGTCACGGGATTGGCTGTGGTGTGTTAGCCCATTGTTTTGGAGGGGCTTTTTGGGGACAGAGTAATCTTAACACAGGGGCCTAAACTCTGTTTAGTGCTACGTACATTGAGGCATTCCTTGGAGAGGAATACATCTCTATCCCATTCAACAGATAAGGTATTTCAGCAAATGAACTTGCTTGAAGCTATATTAAGATCTTACAGAAATGGGCAGGGACATCGCTTGCTTGTATATTTATGTTAGAGTTTGGTAGGTGCTTGTAAAATATTTACAAATGTTTTTGGTATTTGAATATATTTTTAAAGTCTTTTCACATGCAAAACCCTTTCAATTTGTTTAAGCCAGAAGTTTAAGGATAAGTTTTGGAAAAAGAATATGAACTGCTCTAGCCATGGCATATTTGGGCTCACCAAAGATTGTCCTTGAAGTGATGGGGGGATGCTTTATATGAGTGGAAATTATGCTCCCAGATTACAGATGACTGGCTTCATGTCAACACTTCTGCAATATCACACACATAAACTGGAGCCTGCCTTCTTCCTCTCTGAATGCGAAATCTTAATTTCAGTCTTTTTCACCCCCTTTATTTTCTATCACATCACGGTTAATGGTCACACGGTTAATTTGTCTGCTGGTGTGAGCCTCTATTTGGGCTTTGTTTAGTACCCTTAGTTTGCATCTCGCTGGGAGAACAGAACCCGAGCAGTACTGGTACCCCTTGTGCAAGGTGGGAGAAGCCATCAGGATTAGACACTCAGCACTGAGGGACGGGACCTCAACCACATCCAGTCACAGTATCGCATTTATTAGTCAGCAAGCACACCATAAGTTTATGGTTGACACAAGAGTTCAGGCTAATTTAAAAAGTGATGGGGAGGTTAATATGGGGATTTGGTTGTCCAGTCTACATGAGAGTGCCTGTGTCTCCCTCACACCCCTCATCACATGCCATATTAATTTTTCCTTTTTTTTCCACAGAGGATTGGCTGGGTGTGGATCTGTAGACTATGGCCACTTTCATTTCCCACTGTGATAACGAAGCGTGTTGAGTGTGTGTTTCTCTCTTGTGAATAACACGGACTGTGAAGGCGAGTGTGATCTCACAATCCCTGTTTCCTCCAGGTCACGGTGGAAGAATGAGACCGTGTCAGACATGTACTGTCTCTTCCTCCGCTTGGTTTTCTTTTACACCCTCTTCCCTTCTCACATTTCCATGGGGTCAGTAGCCCAGTGCTAATCCAAATGCCTCTTTGGGAAAGAGATGTCTTCACCAACACAGACCACCACAGTTCCAGGTAAACTCTCTGAGCGCAAAGATAACCTCTCATGACCCCTCATGACCTCTCATGACCCCTCATGACAGCTTCTTTGCTTGTTTTCACTCACTGGGTCCCACACCTGCAGTTTACTGAGCTTCAGCAATGTAGATATCCAGCACTAGTTTCATTGATGTAATTTTATGTAAATTGTAAGTTGCTGCCCATATATTCCACAGTCTAAGAAGACTCTTGAGAATGATTTTATCATCATCTAATCAGTGTTGAGGAAACCATGGAAAATGTTGATTAACCACATTCACAGTGGAGTGATCATCATTATTTGAAAGTTTCTCCTCAGAGTCTTAAGTGACCTGAATAAGAGATTAAAATTCCAATTGTCATTTCATCTTAATGTAATACTTTAAAAAATATTCAAAAAAGCAAAGAGATATCAGTTATCAATTAGATTTTAGTTAAATGAAACGTTTGGCCTTCTGCCAGAACGGTGTTAAAGTGTCTGTTTGGAGAAGGCTGTGGTGGCTTTGAGGTGCCCCCACACTGCTGAGCCTGGTTGTGATTATAGTGGCACTTTCCTTTGTGCTGTCTGCCTGGCTCCATTCAGTAAGCAGGCCAGACTAACAGCTGCCTCCTGCCTCACACACAGGCAACTGGAGCTACCGGACACATACGTGGTGACTCATTTAAGGAAGAATGTAACCACTTCTCTTATTCAATTATAGTTGGGAAAACCCAAGATGCATTACAGCTTGTTAAAATATTCACACAAAAAAAACAGATTATATTTCGGTTTAGAAAACACTAAAATGCCACACACCATCTCACCAACGCTGTTCTCTCTGTCTTCTGCTTGGTTAAAGACATATGACTACATGTGGAAATGATACACTTTTACAATTACAATACAATTATCCTGAATAATATTGGTCATACAATATTGATTTTTATTGTTTTGCTTTGCTTATGTTTTGTACATATAGATTTTTGTAAATTTTTTTATCTTATATATTGTTTTTATACTTCTTTCTCTGTCCCTTCCTCTCTGCTGCTGTAATATTGCAAATTTCCCCGTTGCAGGATTAATAAAGGATTATCTTATCTTATTTGTTTTTGCTATGGCAAGTCTCTACAGATGGCCCAAACCCTACAGTCCAATTACTAATAGATGAGTGATTGCTCACTTGTGACAACAAGAGAGCTCCTGCAGTCCCCCATTGTTTATGCACCATTAGCCTATCAGAGAAGCTGATTATGACACTTGTTATGACTGGACAGCCCCATACGCTCCCGTCCGCAGGTGCTAAATCTTCATAATCCCCAAAGAAAATCTCCTATTGACCAGGGCGCGCAAATACCATCAGCCACCCACTCAGTGGTGGACAGCACAGGGGCGTGGCCTTTGTGCGGAGCTTGTGTGTGTCTGTGAGTGTGTGGGAGTGCTGATGGCCTATTGGTCAGTCTCTGTTTTGCCTAGAGAGTTATTGTGCAGAGAGGTGGGAGGTCCTGGTATAAATGCATTAAAGGTCCTGCAGGTCTTCCAGGAGGTTCTATTGCACTCGTGCCCTTATTTAAAGCATGAGTGGAGGGCACTGGCTGGAGAAATATGCCCCAAAGCAGAGTCCCTTTCAGCTGGTCCCCTTTATTTTATTATAAAAACACAAGAATACGTTTAAATGCATGAGAAAATAACTGTGACTTTGGTTTGACTTTGACTGCAAAGATTAGGTGAGTGATGTTTTTGCAATTCATTGGAATTTGTAAGGAGAAAGTACCTCTTTACACTGAGTAGGGTTACAACTAAAGTGCATAATGCGTTGTGTTTGCTGTGTCTATTCAGGTAAAGCAGATTTTCTACTTTTGTCATATGTGGAAAAGGGACATTTTTATTGAACTGGAGCTGTAACTGTAACATGGCATAAGTCTTCTCAGTGAATCTCCCAACAGTCTTTTAGCAGACAAAAACATCTGTGTGCATGTACTCTCGAAAGCATGTACAAGAAAACGGCTCATTTATATACTAGACTAATAGTCAAGTTAAAAACTGCCACAATAACAGTTCATTTAATACTGAATATATTTAATAATTTAATTACATCTGCAAAGATGCTTGGAGAAATGTAAGCTGCAGCAGAAGTAGATTCATCTGTTGCAGTTCTTATGTCATGGAAATGTTTACATTTTAGAAATTAAACTTTAGACAGACAAAGCTTAAACAAAAGAAGTTAGTCTACATCTTATATTTTAAAGGCTCATTTCTCTATAAAAGATGTGCAATTTCTGTATGGCTGGTCATTGAATCTCTTAAATTGGGCAGTTTGATCTGGCTTATATACAGCTGGGAGCGTTGTACTGAATAACTTGAGTATTAACACAGATTCTGTGCACTGTACAACTGACATATTTAAGTGGTTTTGTTATTATAGATGCTGCTTTTAAACAATTCTGAGAAAACCAGTCATGAAAATAGGAGTTGCTCAGATGTTACTAAGGCCCTGGATTGTACAGGAAACTGTGCTGTTCAAGCATGTGTCAGCAAAATAGTATGCTGAAAAACATTGGTGACCAAAGACATTACTTAACATTGGATTGTTAGTTAATGATTCTGTGTAAGGCACCTCTCTCTCTGTCTCTGAGTCTAGGCCATATATACTGTCCAGGCATGTGGACATTTGACGAAACGGGACCTCTTACTGAGCGGTTTATACATCCCCCTTCCTTTTCCACGCTGTAAAAGGAAGGTTAAAATGATGGATATTGTAACAGAAACAATCCCTGCAAAAAATGACATACATGTGGCCAGAGGCTTTCTAACGAAGATTTTGCAAAGCTCCATGAGGTATTTTGCAACAGTTGGTTCCTTTCCAATCCCCAGCCCCATGATCCTCTCCTGTGTACCATTTCCCTTCCTCATACACTTCAGCGTTACCCGTAATGCCACGTGGTGTCTTAGCCGTAGCTGCTCTGTTCACGTGCAAGTAAAGGATTACACATAAATCTGATCTCCAGTATGGTCATTCATGGATTACCGTCACACATTAACATCAGACTGATATTTTTCACAATGGCGTATCAGTTTTCTGCATATGCTAGTTAAACAATATTCACACTGATTGATGATTCTTTCTAACATGGGGTTTTGTTTTCTTGACTTGCATGGTTCACAGGAAGAATCAGTTCAAATCAGTTGGAGTTTTCAGTTCATGGGTGAAATGATAATATTACAGATTTGACTTTAACATTTACAGTTTTGCATCAGCAGATTTAGCTCGATGGCCAGCAAACCTCCAACCCTCTCACTCTTTTGGGAACTCTCATCCTCTTAATATGCTTAATAGTGTTGGGCTGTCCTCAAACTAGCGCTTTCTATTTACCCATTAGGAGGAAAGAACCTTTAGGCCAACCTCATTCCTGGCATCCTGTGCAAGTGTCTGAAAATACCTTGGAACCGCCGCACACTGACACCACTGCTGCGCTCGGGCCAGCCGGACAGACGGCACGTGATGCAGGGTGAGTTCACATTCCTCTCCGTCACAGTCACCCTTGTAGGGCTTAGATGAATGGATGCTTTGCATTGTCTCCTTTATAAAGGTAGAGTAATGTTATCTATTTTTTTTCAGTTCATCCTCAAATGTCTTCACTAGCTGTTGGGGCCAGCAAGATCTGCACCAAGCATCCTACCAGTTCAGTTCAGCGGCTAATATAGAACGAATAGACCAGTCCGCTAACAATCTCCAGAGTGGAGCGGACCATTCGGTGGCCGGGAGGGGTGTCTATAAAAACAACTCTGCACACGACTCCTTTCCCTGTGGTACAGCAGACCAGAGCAGCACTGCCTCATCAGAATGCGTGTTTTATCAGGGCGGCATGAGCGAAAGCCACAGGTTCTTACAGGTTCCAGTGAGCAACGGAGGTCAGTTCAGAGCGAGGTTAGAAGAACAGACTGGCTTCGGATCCTCCTCCTCTGGGAGGATGAACCTGAACCCTTTGTGGCACATCCCTGAGAAAGCTTCAGCCGCTCACTCACCACCCCCACCCCTACCCCTCTCACCGCTATGCAGTGACAGTTTCACCGCAACTAAAGTTCATGAGAAAGGATCGACTGTGCCCTATTCACCAGGACCTCCTCCGTGTTCTTCACAGAAGACTCACAGTACAGTTACCCACAGGCATTTTGACGACTACCACGTTGGTGAAAGTGTACCCGAATTGCGAGGAAGCTACAATACGCTCCCTACGAAAGGCATTCGCCACGTATACCTGCCTGCTGAAGACGACGCTCCAAACCCGCTCAAAACAAGCAAGGCCTTGTCGTCATCGACAACTGATGTGAGACAGGGACAAACACCCTTTGCCTGTCAGTCTTGGCATGAGCAGCAGGGCAGCGATGAGCGTTCCTTCTACCTTCAGCCCAGGAATGCGAGTGCACCCAAACCGCACAGTGTTGGCAGCTGTTACAGCAGTCCGATGAGTGTACACAGTAGTGCAGAGGAACACTACCAGGCCAGGAGCTCCACTGCATCCCAGCCCAGTGACACTCAGGACCACAACCCCGATGAGCTGGAGCACTTCCATTACTATTGCATCACCGCCCAACAACCAACACCGTTGACGTCAGAGGACGATCGTATTCGAGAATCTGACGCTGCCCATGACGGCAGTGGCCAGAAACCAGAAAAGTCGAAGTACCCTCCACCCTACCTGCAGGAATCTGGCATCAAAGGCATTATTGAGCCCTGCAAACAGACAGTCTGTCTCCCAGAAGCTTCTTCACTTGGACAAAGTCCTGTAATGGTGAAGCCCAACTCTGATGAGAGAGACAAGGAAAATCCGTGGAGGAAAGACGGGGGAACTGCTGAGAACCAGCACAGCAAGCACATACTGTACCACCAGACAGAGCAGAGAAGTCTTCCCACAGTAGCACATGGAGATACCTTCAGGGATCCTTGGATCTCCAGGGATCAACATAAGATCTGCCCATACAAGACCCCTTTGTTGCACTCTCTAACTCAGGACAGCCAGATTGTGGCTCACAGTGCCACGGTGTCGACCAATGAAGAAACACAGCAAGAAACATCTGATCCTTCGAGTGGTAAGCAAGGCAGGCGCGGCGACCGGTATTCGACCTCATTACGTAATGATATCCAACAGAAGAGGGCCCAGTTTCAGAAGAGCCGAAGTGCAGTGTCTTTGAGTTTTATTGGTGAAAGTGAGGAGGACTCGGGGTTCTGGAAGTCCACTTCTACGTGCTCTTCAGATGGCTCTTTTACAAACACCTACAAGGACCATCTGAAGGAGGCGCAAGCCAGGGTCCTACAGGCCACATCGTTTAAGAGGAGAGACCTGGAGCTTCCTGGGAATGAATCATCCACAAAAACGTGTTCTGCTATTAGTCAAATCTCTCGCTTTGGAAGCCGAAAGCGTTTCCCCATGGTGAAAAGAGGGCATTCCTTCTCAGAGCCTGAGAAGATCAATGAGGTTGGAGTGAAGCAGAAAACCTCATACCACATGGCTGGTGGCTCCTTTGAAGATAAATGTAAGTTCTTTGAAGGAGCTTCTAGACCATCCTTCTCCAGACCGGTCCTGAAGAAGTTCCCTCTCAGCATCACTGAATACATCAGTGGAGGGAAAAAAAAGTTCACATCCTTTGTAGGTGAAAACGATAGAAAGTCTAAAGAGAACCATGGGAGCAGAGATGTCCCTGCAGCAGTGGAGAAACAGCGACTGGGAACCTTCGCAGAGTATGAGGCAACATGGAACTTGCAGAGGAAATTAACAGAAGGAAAAACATCTAGCAGGTACCATTCAGCAGAGAACATTCTGGATGCAGAGTTGGAGGAACGCATGAGCTTAGCTTGCATCCATGAAAGGTCCAAATCTTCTCCCTCAACTGATTTCCAAGTGGATGTAAGTACGAAATGGTATTGGACAGAACGAGCCACACTTCTCCTTTGATAAAGGTAGAGAGCACGTGTCTAAATTGAATGGATGTTCTCTCTCTTTAACAGAAAATCAATATGCCAGCACAGATGTCTATGGAGGAGTCTCATCCAAAATGCAAACAAGACCAACAGGAGATTTATACTGGCAGGTTAGAATCTTTTGACTTTCTGTCAACCCTTGTATGACCAGTTATTGTATTGGGTAGTGACTATAGCTGACATGTTTAAGATCAGACTTTTAGGTATTGCAAAATATGTAAATAAGCAAGGATATATTAGCTATAATTTTAATCAAATGCATGACAAAAAGCATGCTGTACACATATACAGTGCTGTAGATGCAAACACACTTCCAAAAGTGAAACACACTTCCACACTTTTATTTATCCCTGGTATAATAACCTTTTCCATTTTATGTCAAATCATCTTTGTTCAAGCCCATTAAAAATAACCTCTCATGTTCTGTGCACCCATCATGGTAATGTAAACATATATTTACATACAGCTGGCCAACAGCAGGCCGGAGATATGGCTGGTAGTGAATATGCCAGTTGAGCCAGCTAATGTTGCTCATATTATGTGTGGTGGGGAGTGTTCAGCTAATGTTGCTCATAGTAAGTGTGCTCTAGAGTGTTAAGCTTCACCCTGTCAGAGGTGTAAACCGACTCCGTTCTGAAGTTCTTCCATCATGGAGAAAAGTGTTTGGAAGACCACAGAAGGTTCCTGTTTTCAGTGGGGGAAAAAAGTGACCTGGACAAAACCACACTTTAGTGTTGTGGTTTCCAGTGAAGAGATTCCAAGCTGTTGTACTTGTATATTCCTGTGATTGCAACAAAGCTGAAATGTGCAACACTGAATTGTATGTGTGTGTTTTTTGTTTCAGTGCATCTAACACGAGACACAGCATGCTCAACATCTCTGAGCCTCTGGAGTTCGACACAGTCAGTGACCTGGACCACAGGAACATCACGGCACATTTCCTTTCCATCCACACCACCAAAGTAGCTATTCTGCCACCTCCGAACCCTCGCCACCTCCGTTTGGACCCGGCGTTAGAACAACTGCTTCCACCCGAATATAATGACCCTGCACCACAAAAGGTCGCCCAGCCCACCGAGTACAGCCCCATAAGGTCAGAAACCACATGCCCATCACGTTCCCTGGAAAGCCTCCCAGACCCGGGTGGTTCCCAGGAGAAAGACCCACAGACACTACCAGCGCCAGGAAATGATTGCAGGTCAGAAAGTGAAGACCACCTCTCTGCTGTGGCTGCACCAGCAACAACACCCTCCTCTTCCCCTCAGTGGAGTACTGAAGTGAGCGCACCTTCGGCATACGGCTCCTCGTCTTCCTCACCCCACGACGGTCGTCGCAGGTGATCCCTCTGCATTTTTATGACGGGTTTAATTCACTTGGTTAATCATATGTTCACCTACCTATAAATAACCGTTGTTTAGTCTGTAATGTGGCTTGAACTGTGATTGGTATAATTACGTAGCGAGTAATGTTTTTGTCATATGCAATATGGGGCTGTTTTGGTCAACGTGGGCACTGCCTCCTCCCGCAGAAAAGTGGTGGAGAACACATCAGGGCATAGCTCTGCTGTGAAGAAAGTGCCGGTGTGTGATGTCCAAGCAGGAAGCAACTCTGAGACAGAAAGAAGGAATTATCCAGTGCACGAGGAAGTGATCGGGACAACCGATGAGACGTCCGTCCACCGGGTTAGCCAGCTGTCTTCTCCAGGTCGGTCCCGCTGCCTGTCCCATGTCTACCCTTACCAGGGCCCGCGGAAAGATGCCAACTTCAGTTCTTCAAAAGCCCAAACTCCTGCTGGGACAATGCCAGACAATACAGAGGCGACCGTGGCGATATCGGTGCCGCCTGAGCTCTCTGAGGAGGATGTGAAGAGAGAGGAATTAGCCAGGGACATCATGGTAAGAGACAAGAGACTGGTGGACATCTTGGATCAGAAGAAGATGAAGACCACTATGGACCTGATGGAGGGGATCTACCCACAAGGCGAGCATCTTCTGGAAGGTGCGCAGCAAAGGCGGAAGAGTTCAGTGAAACGGACATCTGCCAGAACCCAGGAGAGGTGAGCTGTTGGTGTATGTTTGAATAGAGATATTTATTTGATTATACTGCAGCATCAGATCTGGTGAGAGATGTGTGATATAAATACTGATAAATGGCATTTAAAGTTAAAAAAAAAATTTTCACAGATACACATTTTGTGAATATTCAATATTCGAGAATGGTTATTATTCTTCTTCTTTCGGCAATTCCCGTTTAGGTTATAATTTTTTTTTTATTGTTTGTTTTGCTTCTGACTCTAAAAAGAAAACTACCCAATACTGCCCTCTGCTGGTGTAACATTGTATGTATGTTTATTCATTCAGATTTATTATTCAGCGGTTAAAGTTACCACAGGCATGACTCACAGGAGATTTACTTTCTCAGACCTCTTTGTTCTTTGTATTTCACCAGTATGATAATTACATATGCTGCTGTTTTTGTAATTTGGCTTGTTTTATATAAAAATGAATGAAATTAGGGTTAACGTGGTTCTTCTGGCCTTTTGATATATAAATTATAGGTCTGTTTTTGTAACATAAAATCATTATCATTCTCCTCACACTTAACAAGAATGACCCAAATGTGTCTCACTTCCAGAAGAGTGGACGACAGAGTGGCTGCCTCGGTTTCCCTGGTTACAAGCTCCTCCTACTACAGCACTTCAGCACCCAAAGCAGAGCTCCTGATTAAGATGAAGGACATGCAGGAGCAGATGAACGAACAGGACTGTGAAGATGAGTTCAACCTATCAAGGAAGAAGGTAAGAAGGTACAGGCGCCTGCACAGGCCGCTATGTTCAAAATCACCTGCTATTGTTTATTGTTTTGAAAAGTGAACCAAATCTGGTGGGCAGAATGTGGAGAAAAGTATGTTTTCATGTACTTTAATTCAATTAAATTAACATACTTGGCAGTTAAGGTAATTGTCAGTGTGTTCTTAAGGACATCATCACACATTTTATAAATGACTGTAAGGCTGTAAGGCTAGCTGACCTCTCATTTCTAAACCGCCCGGTCTCACCCAAGCATAACCCATCTGCAATGCCCTGCCCTTGCCCCGCCCTTGCCCCGCCCTTGCCCCGCCCTTGCCCCGCCCCTGTGTGTCGCCCTGCAGCAGGAGCTGATGGACAGCCTGGCCAGGAAGCTGCAGGTGCTGCGTGAGGCGAGGGAGAGCCTCCAGGAGGACATGCGAGACAACGACGCCCTGGGCGAGGAGGTGCAGGCCACCGTGCGGGCCGTGTGCAAGCCCAACGAGCTGGAGAAGTTCTGCATGTTCGTGGGTGACCTGGACAAAGTGGTCAGCCTGCTGCTCTCGCTGTGCGGCAGGCTGGCGCGTGTGGAGAACGCCCTCAACAACCTGGAGGAGAGCACGTCGGCCGAGGAGAAGGTAGGGGCGCTGGAGCTCTGTCCAGGGCCAAGGGTCTGCAGCTACGCTGGCTAGCTGTGCTACTTTCGCTAATGACCACACCTGTTTGTCTGTGAGGCTGACTGATCATACTGGATTGACTATTATGATTAAAAAAAGGTCCCATACAGCTGCTGTTCACAGTCCAACTTGGGTAAATACACCCACCGGCCACTTTATTGGGTACACCTGTCCAACTGCCCATTAACACAAATGTCAAATCATCCAATCACTTGGCACCATTTAGGCATGTAGACACGGCCCAGATGATCTGAGTGTTTCAGAAACTGCTGATCTACTGGGATTTTCACGCACAACACACTTAATTACACTTAATTAACTGATTGGCAACAAACAGTTGATTCATTTTATGTGCTGATAATTTGGTTGGACTGAATACCTGAAAAAGATCTCAGATATAGAACATAGGCTCTTTGTGGTTCTTCTCTTAACTGAGCGTCTGTGTGTGTCAACCCCCCATTCTGCCCCGCCCCCGCAGCGCACACTGATGGAGAAACGCAAGCTCCTGATTGGCCAGCACGAAGACGCCAAAGAACTGAAAGAGAACCTGGACAGGAGGGAGCGTCTGGTCCACTCCATCCTGGCGGGCTACCTGAGCGAGGAGCACATGGCCGACTACCAGCACTTCGTCAAGATGAAGTCGGCGCTCATCATCGAGCGGCGGAAACTGGAGGACAGGATCAAACTGGGCGAGGAGCAGTTGAAGTGTCTGAGGGACAACCTGGAGCAGACACTGCCCCCCCAGACACTGCCCCCCCAGGCTGATGGCCGAGTCTCAGCCTTCCTTCGATTTCCCCAATGATGATTGGTCATCCAGTGACTCCATGATGCTCATCCAAACATCTTGCACAATAAGCAGATGTTTATGTTGGAGATCTAAATGCTGCGCTCCCATTCGCTGTCGCGGTTGCCAGGCACACACACATCATCTTGATTGGTTGTATGTTTTAATATGCAACTAAATGCCTCTAAATTGAACTGCTGGTCATTTATTAGATAAAGGTCAAAGGATGAAACTCCTTGTACTTGTCATGAAACAGTGTGACCGGGACTCAAGGCTGAAAGACTAGATTATACTTACCTATGTCTGTAATCAGACATGACGGAGACACAGGGGAATACGTGGATTTGTTGAATGAGCTCTTTTTAAAATGTAAGATTTGTATTAATATTTAAAGGTAAGTCATATTCATAATGTATTCATAATGTACTGCATGCTGGTTCATTATTCTGAATGAAATTCTAAAGTCAGTTGTGTTTTGTGTGTTTTAAATTTGAAACTCAAAGGACTCGTAGTGTTGAATTAGTTTGTGTAGTTATAATCGACCTCAAATACTGTATGTATGGGATTTTATGAAATGTATAATTTACCTGCTTCTTTGTCAAAAAACTTTCCCACCAGGGATAGTGGATTTTAAAACTTGTATGAATTTTATTAATTTATTTCAATGTAGAGAATGACTTGAATGGAGTGATAATGCTTCATTTTAACACAACTCTAGGTTATTGTACTTTCAAAGTATTTTCTCAAAAGTGAATTATCATGTTCATAAATGAAGACGTTTTTACGACCGGCTGAAATATGTTGCATATTGTTTATTAACTTTTTGAAGCTAGCAAACCCTGCCTGGAGCAGTCTAATGAATCTAGGATTCAATGTTTCCTGAAGCAGTGACCCTGTTTTAAAGACTGTGGGTGGCATCCGGTATCTCCACAGCCATAGAGTTTGATATTAGCTCTAATAGCCCATCCTTCCTTTATCAGTGTGTGAGAAAAATGACATAAAACACGCCATGTGCTCCTGAATGTTCAGGGGACTTCTGCCACTGTGGCATTATAGGTAATGAGGTGAAACCACTTTAACTCAACTTTGTCCCCTGCTACACACTTTCACAATGAAGAGCATATCAAGCAATGTAATCTTGCATCGTAATTGCATCATAAGATGTTACAGTAACCTCATTTCTCCATGCTGCCGGGTTTTATGGCTTAATAGCGTGCCGTTCCCATCCTCTTGGGTTTTACTGTACTAGATCACACACTCTGGACTGCCTGTCCTGACTGAGCGTCTTCGTGGCGTAGGTGCTATGACGGTTTTATTGAGGACATCATTCGCCAGCGTCTGTGAGGGGCTGGTGTTCTCAGTCAATCATTGACAGACCCGCACTTGCTTCCTATTTACACGCGGCTGTGTGGAGAAGAGGACATGAGGTATATAAGAGGCTTTCAGGACCAACATACAGGACGTTTGTCACACCGTCAACAACGCCTTCAGAGCAGGGTAAGGGAGGAAGGCTGTGTCTATATAAATATTTATTTATTTATTTGCCTTCATCATCTTTGAGTGGATTTTTCTTTTAGTTTGCTTACATATGCGTATATGTGGACTAGTATATTTGAAACTTTTGTTGAGAACTTTACAATTGCTGCTTTTTTGGTGTAGTAGCCATTTTGTAGTGTTGTTTATGTGATGACTGATGAACATAGATAAGTAAGTAATCAAGTAGATTTGATTTAAATATGAAGAGGAGTCATTCATGTTATCCAAACACTTTCATATAGTGTAACAGTTCATACTGTTTTAATGTGCTGTTTTGTATACATTTAAGTCTTGAGTATTAAGGTTTAGGTGAAATATCACACCATTTCATTCTCCTACCATGAATGGTGTGACATTTGAATGGCTGGGCCTTCCCCTGTTGCTTGGTGTTGTTTCTGTGCTATGGAGATTTTGTTTATCTATTTCCTTTGTGTTTGCTTTCCTTACCACCATCAGTCTGTTCGACTAATTGAGTCTACTCTGATTTCCTCTCTCGCTCTCTCTTGCTTGCTCTCTCTCTCTCTCTCTCTCTGTCTCTCTACCTCTCCACCTCCCTCCTCCATGTCTCTCTCTAAGGGACCCTGGCAGTTTGTTTGCTGGGTTTCTTGGAGACGGTGCGGGATCAGCAAAAGTCACAGGTCGTGAGAGACGAGCTCAGTCTGCGAGGGGACAGCGCTAAAATCTCAAACGCTCTCACAGCTGGACGGAACCGAACCCGTCTGCCGAGTGTGCGCTCACCAAGCCAGATGGCCCATGACGGAGAGTGAAAGCTGGAGGCAGCATATCATGCCATACCTGGTCCACACCGCCCATGCTCAGTTCGTGGGGTTTTGGGTGGGGGCGATCGGCTGGATCCTCACCTTGGTGGCCATTGGACTGGTCCAGTGGAGGGTGTGGGAGGTGTCGGACCTGTCCGTCATCACCTCCGGCTTGGTCTTCGTGGGCATTTGGAGGGCGTGCTTCTTCACACACGTGCTGCTGACGTCCGAGTACGAGATCATGTACTGCCAGCGGATGCGTTCGTCGGACGCTTTCACGCCGAGCGAGATCACAGTTGCCCAGACGCTAATGCTGCTGGCGTTCATCCTGGGACTATTTGGAAACTCCAGCGTCATATATGGCCTCAGGAATATCTTCTTCGGGCTGGACAAGGGCAGACCTACCACGCTGGCTTTTGCCTTCGGTGGGGGACTTCTAGTACTTTCCGGGGTGAGCTCCTTCGTACCTCTCTTCTGGAATTTAAACTCGGTGCTGACCAACAAGACGATCGACTTCCCGCCCAACTTCCACTTGCCCCCAGCACCCGTGCAGCAGTACGTCGGACCAGGCATTGCTGTTGGCATTTTCGCGTCCATCCTGGAGGTGATGAGTGGAATGGTGTTCCTAGCCTACAGGTTTCCTGAAGGACAGAACCCAAGAGTCAGGCCCTCCGGGTCAAACACAGACTGCTCTGGGCTGGTGGAGTCAGGGAAGGGTCCATCTCCGACACCAACACCCACACGAAGTCAAGACCGAGTGGGCTTCCACGGGATGGATAACCCAGCCTTCCAGACACAGGCAGATGGATGAACTTTTCCTTCTTCCTCTTTTTTTTTACTTCAAGGTGTTCAATTCCCTGTGTATAAACTCATGTGAACTGATTACAAGCAGGTGTTGATCCAGAATGTTTACAACAGACGCAGGTGATTAGTACAAGTATGCTTGGTCCTCATGAGTAGGACCGTAATTGGGAAACGTCTAATACACAACTGGGTCTCTAGTGGTTTGACTGGTTCACTGCTGTGCTATCACCCAGGGGCCCCTACAGTTAGATAATTGACTTTAATATGAATTCACTGATGCTACGGAGACTTTCAATAAAACTTAAACATTTTTAAACTATGCTCCTGAATACATATCTGCAACTTCGTTTTGAACGTGTGTTTGGTATTTTGTCTTTGGTTTATATAGATGCATATTATTTTATGGCTTATTCACAAAAAACTATATTTTATTATTATCAGAATATGAAGGTAAAATATATTAGTGAAATATGCAAGTGAAATACATGAAAGAAAAAATACATAATCTACTTTTATGGGACTTTTTTTGTACATTTGACATGGGAATTCTTTTATGATTAGTAAGCCTCATAAAACAGAACGACAATTTCTGGTTACTTGTTTTGGTTTCAGAACCATTGTTACATTGATCATTATTATGGTTAGTTCTATTAATTACGAGGCTTTATTTAAAAGTGTACATACTTTGGAAAATGTTGAAAGTGACCAAGAAAGTACTGACTCATGGTACTGGGCTGAACTTTTGCAATATATTCTGCACGTGCCACAAAGCTGTCTGCAAGATGGTTATTGCCTCTTATTCTTATTAAGGTGGACATTGTATAAACAAAATAAATATCCACTTGAAAATTGTAGTTTGATTGTATGATGGAGATCAGATGACAGATGGTTTCCAGTGCATAATAAACACCTAAAAGGTATATTTCTGCAGGTGTGACTAATAACAATATGTCTCATAGATGTGGTTCGTGTAATTTAGGCTTTTGGGCTCCAGATTTCATGGGTGTAGGCTTCTGCTCAGCACATGTAATTATGTCCTTCCAGTCCGTGACCTCTCTTTGACCCCTGTTCATGTGAGTCGTTGGAGGGGGGGACCGGAGAGACATCAGCTCGTGTCCGGCGGTCTCGCTGAGGTTGGAATTGTTAGGCTGGAGATGCCATGTGTCAGGCTGTCTCTGAGTGGGCTCGGTGCTGGGACTGGGCTCGGTGCTGGGACTGGGCTCGGTGCTGGCAGACCAACGACACGGTGACGTGAGTAATCACAGCTCTGTCATGTGTTCGAGTTAAAGGCAATTAAACCTTTAGGCTCCTATTCTGGCCTGACCTTCACAACCCTGGGTGCTAATGTACAGTAAATGTCACACTCATGATTACAGAATCACTTCTGAAGCGTCACTGTTTGGCCTTGATTGTCTGCTGGGAAATGCTAAGTTATGATACGATCAGTATTGACCATGACCCTAGAGTAAATAATGTTTTATTCAGAAGAGAATCCTTATATTGTATCTCATTAAACAAGAAGTGATACAAACTCAGAGCATTGTCTTTTTATTGTTACAGTTGTTTACATAAAACAGGCTAGCTCTCCGAACCGCACCGCTTAAAACGACTGCCACGCCTTGAGCACGAATCCTTTTATGTTTTTATTGCTGAAGTGTTGGGAAAGGAAATGCATTCAAATGTGGTAAAGTACTTTGTCATTCTCTCATTATAAGAAGTCTTCCCGAGCAGGAAATAAAACTCAACAATGTTTTGACTTGATAAGGAGGACAGCTCTCAATGGCAATCTAATGTGTGTAGTATATTTTCAGAAGAGGAAAGTATTGTAAATATGTTATTTAATAATTAACTTGTGACGACGGCTGTGTATCGGACATTGAGAGACGTGTCACTAAAATGGATGTCGTTTTCTTCCCTTTGACACACCCAAAGGTGGAACAAGACGCAACGTTACATCTGCGCGCTACGCCCCGTCCCTACGGTTCATTAGCACAACGGAAGTGGGCAGGAAACAGCTAGTCAGCGAGTCCGCCATGTTGTGCCTGCCCGATGGTGAAGAAACCTTTGTATGCAAAAAGATGGTGAGATTAGCATACAATGATAAAGGGCTCTGTTGTTGGAACCGACAAAGAGTGCTTTCTCCCTCTAGCATGGGCACACTGTGGAAGTCTCTGTGGAAGTCGAGCACTTCAAAGGCCAGGCTACAACACGGGGTCAGCAGGACGTGGAGCGCGCCCCCTCCACTGAAGGACATTTAGAAAAAAAGAACATCTAGATGATTTAAAAAATACATGACCTGGACCCTAGCTTGTGCAACCGTGTAAAGGAAGCAGACACTGGTTTGGCTTTTTGAACTGTCCTCATTGGTTGCAGCAGGATTGTAGGGTCGTAGAATGTAGATCAGTAAGTACACAGCATGGACCAGGAAAGATTACAAACAGGCACTGCTTCTCAAAGAGCTGCTGGGCATAGTCTAGATTACAGAACAAGGCGTTTGTTCATAGTGCAGTGTGTGATGGAGGGGGATTCTATTAACTAGATACACATCAGAATTCTCATCCAAAGTTGTGGGTAAAATAGCTTTCTTCTGTTCATCTTTATTGAATATTTTGAATCCAGTGTTTGCAACAGCCCCATCTTTGAAACAGATGTTACATGATATCATCTGACATGACAGCAGAAAATATGTGGTACCTGTTTTTCCTTAAAGGACAACAACAACAAAAGTTAAAACATAAACACACGTCTCCCATCATGCACAGCTGTTTGAGCTACTTTCAGAAAATGTATAGATATTTAGATTTCTAGATATATAAATATCTCATGAACCCAAAACCTAAAATAGATCTCACATACACAAACACTTAACCAAAGCAATCTGCTAACCTACGATAGTAATATCTTCATTTCTACAGAAAGTGCAGTTATAACATAAATCTCTAAATATCTACATATTTGACTCTAAATGCACGTTTTATCTCACCGAAGCATTACATAATTAAGGAATCATTTACTTCTCAGTAAATTATTGACTAATATTTATACTTGTGAACATGTGATGCTACGTCACACGTACTTTCCTTTTGTCCTTTTCTTACCATACATATAATTGTCAGCTATGTCAGACCTTTTTACTTTATACTTATACTTTATAATAGAATTTTTGATCATATATATATATATATATATATATATATATATATACACACACACAATAGTTATCTGCTTGTGTTATTGCACTGATTTACCAACATTCAAAAATAAACTGATGATGGATCATTTGCAGACATGGGCAGAGTCACTTTTTACTTCTCCTATTCTACTAGCTCCAGGTCTCCAAGACTACACCTGCCCCAATTGAAATCACCATAACAACAATCAAAAGAGAAGGTTTCAATGGCAGCATGAAAACATCACTTACAGTTGTATTGTCTTACTGCGTGCTTTAACATCCTCTACATTCCCCAGTATTAAGAAGAAAGACTGGACTAGTGATGAAAGATTTTGATGACAATCAATGTTTAACACTTTCACTCAAAGGATCTGATTACAAATCAGTCTTACTGCCACACGGCTGATTCATAAATGCATGCTGTGTGCATTTAGGGAACTGAATCTTTGAAATGTAAATTTCATTACCTCTGTGATTGAAAAGGATGTGGTGAAGGGGTTGCATGATGTTCGTATTTTTTTGCATCATATTGCAAGATATTTACATTTCAGTAAGTCCATCTAACCACAACACTGCCCATGCGCTGCAGGGTGAGAAATGGACGTAGTATATCCTTAGGAAGATGATTTTGCCCTCAGACGTATTCTGCCCTCCTTCTTGGAGAGAGTGCAGGGCTGTTATAGCCGCCCTGCAGTGGTATGACCACCGGTATCGGGTAGGGCTGCACCTGGAAGAAGAAGCAGGAGGAAACCAGCAGCGTCCCAGCCACCAGGTTCATCAAAGCTGCCGCCCAGCCCCAAAAAAGGGCGTCCCCAAACTCCCAGCGGGGAACCACATGGGGGACGGCATTGTCGAAGAACTTCTGAACTGTCAGGTGGGCGATATGGGACACGGGCACAAGACCCAGGATGCCAGCTACCAAGCAAAGTGTCCCCCCCACCATCTTCAGGGTCCTCTTGGCTTTGAGGGTGTTCATGCTTCTGTAGCTCTTCACCACGTAGATCCCAGGGATGGTGAACATCAGGCCCAGCGCACCGGTGCCCAGCGCCATGCACATCAGGATCCTGGCCAGGCGGATGTCGGCGGGGAGGCCGAGGAGGCTGTCGTACGACTTGCACTCGAGCACGCCCAGCTGCTGCACCACGCACGTACCCCACAGCCCGAGCTCGTAGCTCTCGGCGGGCAGGAGGTCCGTGGACAGCGTGAGCCACTGGGACATCAGGGTGGTGGCCAGTGAAAAAAGCCAAGCGCTCAGTGACAGGAAAACGCCGAGAAGCTCCATCACACACACCGCTGCGTCCATGCTGTAGCTCCGACCGCGCCACTCCAACAGTGCCGCTCCTCTCCCTCTCCCCCTCTCCTCCCACGGAGCTCCCAGATAAGCTCCCCACGGAGCTCTCCAACTCCCAGATAAGTGCTTACAACACCGAGACCCCAGAGGAAGAAAATATGCTTACGTAAGTTCTAACGAGGAACCTCCTTCCACGGCGAACCTCCTCGGTTGGAACGCACTAAGTAGGCACGATGAGGAGGCTGGTGGCTCCCTGACATGTGGCCCTCCTCTCTGAGCCACTGATGAGACTGAGCACTCTAAGACCAAGGATGAGGGAGAAGGGGGGGGAGGAGGAGCAAGCAAGCACGCTGACAGACAGACGCACAGAGGCAGCAAACAAGAGCATCATTCACATATGCAGATTGTTGCAAACATGGAGTTCAATTCAGCAAGAATGCAGACAGGATGGCAAGAGAATGCAGAGACTGTCACTCGGTGTGAGAAGGCATGTGCCCTGTGAAAGCTCTCTTGCCTCCTGTGTTTTACTTTTTCTGGAACAAAAGTCACGCCACGAGGGGTGTCGCCAATTTGCAGTTAAAAGCCGTTCACCCCCAAGGAACGGCAAGTGTCAGTGACAGCTGACAAAACAATTTAGTGTCACGGGAGAAAAACAAAAAGCCGTTCTGTTCTCAGTCTGCGTGACAGTGACAGAACAGCGCGCTTCACTATCAGCATCAACGTTACTTTGTACATGTTATTGAATCTAGCATGCATTTCACCATTTGGCACAGGGACCTCATGCAAAAAGGTTATGCAAAAGAATTTTACAAATTTACATTTGCAGTAAATTCAGGTGCTACATTATATACAAAGTTTGCAGTACAAACAATCAAACAGCTCCCTGAGAGCCGAGAGCAGTGTTTTCTTGTCTTTTATTGCAACGCTGGAATGCAGGAGCCCACTACACACACGACTGTGACGTATGCTGGTAGGAGGCGGAACATGACAGGCATCTTGCGATAAAAAGAAAACTGGTACAGAACATACAGAAATGTGCTGGTCACACTCTGTTTATGAGTCACAGTGACTTCCACACTTTTATTGAGGGTGAAATGATACATAATGAGGTTTACATTTAGAGGTTTGTTTACAAAACAGCTATACAGCAATAGTAAGAGACCGATGATGATGAGGGTATGGACTATAATAACCATAATAAGAAAAAGGTTAATGCCCTCTCTGACAATAACAGCCATCAACGTTTACACACTCAGGTCTTGATACTGAGGGCTACCCAAAATGGAATATCTAAATTATGAAATTTTCATAATTATGTAATAATCCAACAATTCAAATAATCCAATATATCCTGGAAAAAATACCATTTTGTGCACACTTTTAAAGCCACGTTTATAAGAGTGGATTATAGATTGCAGGTTCGGTTAAAATTCCGTGTTAATTCGTGTATGCAACTTATTGCAACACCACGTCTTACACATATTATGTAATGCGTTAATATTTTGAGAAGAAAACATTGTGAACTGTTGACAGTCTTGTAGTGTGGGAACCTCATTTCGCCTGCGCTCTTTATGCGCATCTCGCCTCTCCATGTTGACGTTCACAAACCCAACCCGAGCGCTTTGACGTTAGCCCATTGCATGCTGGGAAGGCAGACGTCTCGCTCTCTTTATTTACTGCTAGCTAGCTGTATTATTATATGTCAGCCATAAAGTAGGTACTAAGTGCTGTGGTTTACAATAATGCTTACTTCCACAACTACATAATAAGTAATCGGGACACCTGTAGGCGCGGAGCGTCATCTCACATAAGGAATGGCGGAAGGAGAAGGTGAGATGATGACAGCTGCGATCACAGACATGGACGTGGAGTCTATGGTGCTGTCACTGAGAGCCCGATCACAGCATCTTCATTCATAACAGCACTTTAATGCATTCCCTTGTGTTTTTTTTATCTTATTCTACTCAAGCGCGGTCACGTTTCTGTCACATTTCTGGGTTAAGAGGTGTCGAAAGGCCGTTTAGATGTTCTGACGTTTCAACTGCCCCCCCCTCAATAAATCGTTTAGTTATGCTTAGTCTTAGAATATATTGTGAATAAAACGATCAATAAATATGTGTCTGCTTTGGCCCACATGAATCTCTGTGCACTGTTGAATGTATCCGTACGACGCAGCTGTGCAACAGCTTTAATGAAACCCTAAGGCCTTTCTTGTTGATATTGAGGTGCTCTTATTTAGATTTTTACTTATCGGTGATACAACCCTACTGAGAATTACAAATCGGTGTAGTTAGACTATCATTTCTAATTTAGAAAACGCACATACAATTATATGAACGGAACGGGCCTTTTATTGGCAGATTAAAACAATTCTAAGCGGGTTTATAATCCGTGGCTATCTGGGGAATTGGACACTACTGACACACGTCTGCATCCAGTACAAGGTCCTGGGTATAAGCTAAGAGTTGGTCTTTTTCTTAGCCATCAGCAGTGCAACTCCCACGGAGGAGATGAACGGTTCAGGGAACCTTATGGATTTTCTCGATGAACCCGTCCCTGATGTTGGGATGTACGAGGACTTCCACACCATCGACTGGCTCAGGGAGAAATCCCGAGACACTGACCGCCACAGGAAGGTATCGAAACACGTGATAATATTGAAACAGTAATAATAACATTTAAAACAGGTGTTGAAACAGTAATAACATTTGCACTTCATATATTTGCATGTGTACACAAAAAACATGGGTTAAGCATTATACTGTACAAAGTTTCAGCAATGGAATTACAGTGACCACCCTAATAATTATGCATAAATTTCCCTGTAAAGAAAATATTGATTGAATTTTTTGGCTTGTAGATTGTGGAAGCATCTCTGTAGTGGGTTGTATGTCATTGTTTAATTATTCAAACCCTCATTTAGTTGTGTGTCGTCCTTAACACGGTGCAGTTTGACTGATGCACAGCGATGTTGTCAGTAGATCACAAACAAGAGTAAGGAGTCTATCTGGGAGTTTGTGAAGAGCCTGTTGGACGCCTGGTCCGGATGGGTGGTGATGCTGCTGATTGGACTGCTGTCAGGTACGGAACAGCCCTAAAGGCCCCGGGCTGGACTCCGCTGCTGCCTGTTTGTTGTACACCTGAGAGGCTGATCCCCAACATCTCCTCCCCCTCTCAAACAGGAACACTAGCAGGGGTGATAGACCTGGCTGTGGACTGGATGACGGACCTGAAAGAGGGCGTTTGTCTCTCTGCGTTCTGGTACAGCCATGAACAGTGCTGCTGGACGTCCAACGAGACCACCTTCGCCGACAGGGACAAGTGTCCTCAGTGGCAGAAGTGGGCCGAACTGATGACGGGATACACTGAGGTAGAGGAGGCTGGCGGCTGACAGCTGACCTTCCTCTCCAAACTGACAAACAAAAACTAACTGTATGATGGACTAAACTAGTAAATTATAAACAAATAATGAGACATATCACCTTGCTTGAATAGATTTGATAGGAGTGAAGGTGAAAGGCATGGATGGTTGTGTTTCCTGGTCAGGGTGCTGGGGCGTACGTATTGAACTATTTCCTGTACGTGACGTGGGCGCTGTTCTTCTCCTTCCTGGCTGTGTCTCTGGTTCGGGTGTTTGCTCCTTATGCCTGTGGCTCCGGGATCCCAGAGGTAAGAGCTCACGTCAGCAAGGAATGCAGGTCCTGGATGCCACTCAGATCGAGTTTTCCCACCTGAAAGAAAAGTTTGGGTGATTTCTAAACCAGTTTAAGCCTCAGGAATCTATAGCCTGAGACAGATTTATAATGTCTTGTGAAATATTTCTCTTAAAATGTTTTTTTCAAGTAGGCTATGACAGCAGGTTCTGGATAATTCCATTGTGTGCCAAAATATTCAAAAAACATCTAATCTGTCTTTATACAGTTAGTAGGCAATCGTGTAATTTACTGAACGGAACTGGCTTGTCATTGGCAGATTAAAACAATTCTAAGCGGGTTTATAATCCGTGGCTACCTGGGGAAGTGGACACTACTGATCAAGACGGTCACTCTGGTCCTGGTTGTGTCATCCGGGCTCAGTCTGGGGAAGGAGGGGCCTCTGGTGCATGTGGCCTGTTGCTGTGGCAACCTCTTCTGTAGCCTCTTCTCAAAGTACAGCAAGAACGAGGGCAAGCGGAGAGAGGTGAGCGGATTTGTTATGCTTAGCGTCCTGTAGGGGGCGCTTTCAGATGGCCATTTTAGCACTTACGGTTATGTGATCCGTAGGTTTTATCGGCAGCTGCTGCAGCCGGGGTGTCCGTGGCGTTTGGGGCGCCAATCGGAGGAGTGCTTTTCAGTCTAGAGGAGGTACACACGTCGCGCTAACCGTATCTTACATAAAAAGTCTCCCAAGTGGAACATCAGCTGGGCTTAACCTTTTTTTAAAAAGCCAAAGCTAAGTTTGGTTTCTGGCGCCCCCTTCAGGTGAGTTACTACTTCCCGCTGAAAACGCTGTGGCGTTCCTTCTTCGCCGCCCTGGTGGCCGCCTTCACGTTACGCTCCATCAACCCGTTCGGCAACAACCGCCTGGTGCTGTTTTACGTGGAGTACCACACGCCGTGGTACATGGCAGAGCTGGTGCCCTTCATCCTGCTGGGCGTTTTCGGAGGCCTGTGGGGCACGCTGTTCATCCGCGGCAACATCGCCTGGTGCCGGCGGCGGAAGACGACGCGGCTGGGCAGGTACCCCGTGCTGGAGGTGATCGGCGTGACGGCCATCACGGCCGTGCTGGCCTTCCCCAACCCGTACACCCGCCGCAGCACCAGCGAGCTGATCTCCGAGCTGTTCAACGACTGCGGCGCGCTGGAGTCCTCGCAGCTGTGCGACTACATCAACAACCCCAACATGAGCCGCCCGGAGGACGACATCCCGGACAGGCCGGCCGGCCCCGGCGTTTACAGCGCCCTCTGGCAGCTGGCCCTGGCGCTGGTTTTCAAGATGTTCATCACCGTCTTCACCTTCGGCATGAAGGTGAGACTCGGCTTTTATGCACGTGTGGATGTTTGAAACATCCTCAGAAAAGGGTACTTTCATTATTAAAATGATATGCGTGTTTCCAAAACTTCCATTATAATAATATGTGTTTCCACCTGCGCTCTGTTAACACCACGGCTGTGAGTCCAACAGAAATGGAAAAATGTAAACAAGCTCTTTGTGTCGCTGCTGTTTTGGCCAGATCCCATCAGGGCTCTTCATCCCCAGTATGGCGGTGGGAGCAATAGCTGGTCGAATCATGGGCATCGCTGTGGAGCAGATGGCTTACCACCATCACGACTGGATCATCTTTAAGAACTGGTGCCGTCCCGGAGCCGACTGCGTCACCCCCGGCCTCTACGCCATGGTAGGGGCTGCAGCGTGTCTCGGTGAGATACTCCAGCGTTTGGCCCGTTTGCTTTACGGCCGTCGTCGAACGAGGTAAATTGGGTCGTTTTTCTTCCTTACACTCTTGTGTCCTCAAATCAGGCGGCGTTACCAGGATGACCGTCTCCCTGGTGGTCATCATGTTCGAGCTGACCGGAGGCCTGGAGTACATCGTGCCGCTCATGGCGGCCGCCGTCACCAGCAAGTGGGTGGCGGACGCCTTTGGGAAGGAGAGCATCTATGAGGCCCACATCCGTCTGAACGGCTACCCGTACCTGGACCAGGACGAGTTCACGCACCGCACGCTCGCCACGGACGTGATGCGTCCACGCCGCAACGAGCCGCCGCTGGCTGTCCTCACGCAGGACAGCACCACGGTGGAGGACGTAGAGACGCTCATCAAGGAGACGGACTACAACGGCTTCCCCGTGGTCGTCTCGCGCGAGTCCGAGAGGCTCATCGGCTTCGTCCAGCGCAGGGATCTGACCCTGGCCATCAGTAAGCTCCGCCCACGTGGGCCGACGGCGTACACGCGTACGTCTCTCCTTCGTGTGTCTGCGACGGACGGTTTGTTCACTCCGCTCTTTGCCGTCTCCCCTCTCTCCCTTCCAGGGACCGCCCGACAGAAGCAGGACGGCGTGGTGAGCAGCTCCGTGGTCCACTTCACCGAGGAAGCTCCACAGTTGGCCGCCTCGCAGCCGCTGAAGCTGAGGCGTATCCTCAACCTCAGTCCCTTCACCGTCACCGACCACACGCCCATGGAGACGGTGGTGGACATCTTCCGCAAACTGGGTCTGCGTCAGTGCCTGGTCACACGCAGCGGGTAAGGGCCTCTGAGCCTCGGCCGATGGGAAATGGATTTTACACGTAGACTTTACTGGTTAAAATATTACTGCTCCTTCACAGTGTAGCTTTGATCTTGTGTCCTTTTTATTGGATGATGATGTATTTACCATGATGCTTCGTCACTCTTGAAGAACAGAGAGCACACAAAAATCATGCTTTGAAAACATATAGTGAGAGTATTGTAAGAGTACTGATGGAGGAGGTTCCCTGTAACTGATCTGAGACCAGGGCCAATATTGCATACATATACATCGAGGCCTGAAGTATAGATCATGTACTGATCTGAGATGCATACTGATTATATGCTTTTGAACACTTGGAAAAGTTAAGGTCCAGTCTTCTAATTACCATCAACCATCTTTACCATCTAACAACCAGCAAAATGTATTGGTGCTGTATAAATCACCATCTTCAGATCTGATCCTGTACTTGTCCTGGAACTAAGCTTTTCAGTACATTATCCTGTACTGACTGGAGATTAGATCCATGGAATGTATTGTGTGTTTTAGATAACCTGAGATAACCTGAGCTCTTTGATCATGTCCTGTCATTTCTCTTCAAAGTGGGCTGTGGTGGTATTGATGCTCAGGTGTACTGGTGCTCAGGTGTACTGGTGCTCAGATGTATTGGTGCTCAGGTGTACTGGTGCTCAGGTGTATTGGTGCTCAGGTGTATTGGTGTTCAGGTGTACTGGTGCTCAGGTGTATTGGTGCTCAGATGTATTGGTGCTCAGGTGTACTGGTGCTCAGGTGTACTGGTGCTCAGGTGTATTGGTGCTCAGGTGTATTGGTGCTCAGGTGTATTGGTGCTCAGGTGTACTGGTGCTCAGGTGTACTGGTGCTCAGGTGTATTGGTGTTCAGGTGTATTGGTGTTCAGGTGTATTGGTGTTCAGGTGTATTGGTGCTTAGGTGCATTGGTGTTCAGGTGTATTGGTGTTCAGGTGTATTGGTGCTCAGGTGTACTGGTGCTCAGGTGTACTGGTGCTCAGGTGTATTGGTGCTCAGGTGTATTGGTGCTCAGGTGTATTGGTGTTCAGGTGTATTGGTGCTTAGGTGTATTGGTGCTTAGGTGTATTGGTGCTTAGGTGTACTGGTGCTCAGGTGTACTGGTGCTCAGGTGTATTGGTGTTCAGGTGTATTGGTGTTCAGGTGTATTGGTGTTCAGGTGTATTGGTGCTCAGGTGTACTGGTGCTCAGGTGTACTGGTGCTCAGGTGTATTGGTGTTCAGGTGTATTGGTGCTTAGATGTACTGGTGCTCAGGCTGGTGCTGAGGGTTATGTTGGTGTCACTTTTCTTGGCCTGCCATTCATGCTACGTTCTCCCAGTCTTTTAAAATCTGTCTTATGTTTGTCATCTTCTCAGGCGGCTGCTTGGGATCATCACAAAGAAGGATGTATTAAGACACATGGCTCAAATGATGAACCAGGACCCCGAGTCCATCATGTTCAACTAAAGCCTATCTTCACCTCTGACCCTTCACCCCTGCAGGCCAGTAGCCTCACAGGGCGCTGAACCCTAAAGACTGCTCATGTAAATAGTGCAACACTACTGTCACTTGTCAAGTATTCATTCCTATAGCACTACAATGGTGAAGCTCTGGTGTGTTTTCTCTAAAAAAAAAAAAAACAACCCCAAAACATAATCTGAAAATGAAAGGAGCAACTTTGCACGATGAGACTAGCAACATTTTGAGGTAAACAGGTGATTTTACCAGCAGGTACTTTTTTTTCTTTGGTGTGTGTGTCAATTTTGTAGCCTGCTGTGCTTATTACATGAATATCCTCTATCAGTCTGCTCTCCTGCTGCAAATGACACTGGCTCTTCAAGATAAGTTCCAACAAGTTTAACAGCGAATGTAAGAAAGATAAAAGATCATCAGATGTGTGTCTATCCTGATCATGTCATAAAGATAAGCTGTGTATTTCCTGTGCTAGGACCATTAAGACACAACACATGTTTTGCATCTTATTGAAGACTGTGTATGCTAAAGGTGTCAACATGATCTTATGTTAATAGCATGGCCGTACTAATTTGCCAGCGCGTCAGGTGCACAAACGCCAAATGTTTTGTCATGTTTTTGTTTTGTAAGTCATTCAAACTGCTGTTGCAATATTTATTTTTTACTAATCACTACACTTTGCAAAGTTGTAGCTTTGAAATGTTTGTTAATGAGGGACTTGATTAAACGCTACTAAAAATGAACCTGCAACCTTTTAAAAAGGGGTTTTTGAAGCATTGAGAAGTTTCCCGAACTTTAGGACTGAAGTAACTGCTGTTGTATGAAGCAGGAAACCATCAGTTTTAAAGTGACTTTGTTCTGAGGTATAATCTTCACTAGCAGAGCAAGGCCAAGCGTGTACTTTAAAGGGTTGGTAGCTCATTTTTGGCACTTCTGCACATTTCACCATGGACGAGATAGAGGGGAAAACGTGAACCTTAAGAACAAAGTTAATGGTGTTCATGTTTGTGTTGGATATGAGGACAATGCAGTTGGAATATGCTCACAGCTAACACTGTTAATTTAATGTGAATATTTATTTATAACTGATACAAGAATGTTCTTGGCATTTAGTTTGGTGTCTGTTACAATTGTTTTGTTTTGTTATTTTGTTTTTGCCCAAACTGATATATATACATATATATATATACAGAATGTACTATTGAGTTTCTTTTTTTTTATGTACACGTGCTGAAGCTACAAGAAGGGTTATGTTAGGAGGGCAAGCATTTCATTGTTTTAACTGTAGGCTATATGTTAAAATACCACTAACTCATGACGTGGATTCAGATAGTTCTGCACTGCAAATGAGTAAAACACTGAAGGGAAAAGCAATCAGTTGAATTTCCTTTTATGGTCATTAAACCATTAAATCAGCAGCAGATTTCTGAGGAGTTTTCTTGAAGACTTTTTGTCCACTCAGGCTCTGGAATACCAGCTCTTTCAAAAATCCAATCCAGTACAATGAAACTCAGTGTCCTTACGCATATGTTAATGTCCGTACCTCCTGACGTCCTCTAAAGATGTCACTCAAAAGGAAACTGGGTAGCTCATGGCCAAAACAAAACGCATGATTTACAATACATGAGTTCAATACAACAATACACTGTTTTGAGATATTCTTTAAAAAAAAACTCAAATTACAGGTAAGTTGAATTCATAAATAAACCCACCTTGCTGAGAAGTGCAGAAGCTTCTGTTCTTTTACTGGCCACAACAACAACAACACCGGCGTCTCTACTGAACAATATTTGTAATAACTTAAACACTCGGTTACTCAACACTAACCACCAGCATGACCTGCATGACCCCGTGTGTCCCATCATATCACATCACAGATTAGAAGGTCAGTGGCGTAATCTTTTTCAGAGTCCGTGGTCTTAACGCCGTCAGGGTTGAGGCTGGTGGTTTGGAACACTGCGTGGCTCCGCCCAGTTGTGGCGTGGCCCTACGCCCTCATATGGGCACGGAGACGATGGTGGGCAGGGCGCCCACGGGCGGAGGGTTGTACTTCTCCACCCGCATGAGCCGGCGAAGGATGTCGTCCCGGTCCCTGGGCCACCTGTACACGTGTGTGTGCTGCAGCCAGGATGGGACATAGCTCTGAGGGTGGTGACCAAGAGAAGAGATAATGACACACATGGGGCTGTTCCTGTGGTCCATATGTGTACATGGACTGGTTTATATTTGAATAACAATTTTATCAGAACACATTCGCTCAATTTGAGTGTGTGTTTTAAATGTTTAGTATGGTCTAGTGTGGCTATGACTGAATGAGTTGTCTGGTATTAATGACTATTAATATTGTCATTTCTTCTCTCTTATTTGACTGCTTTGTAAAGATGAAGACTAAGTACTCCAGTTTTGTACTGCATTAGATAATATTTAAACAAAAAAACCTTTGGAAACTTTGGAACCAAACTATCCATGTTTCTTTTACCTTCTTAGCCCCGGGAAAAAGAACCGGAATGAACCTGAAGTTCTTGCAGCCATTCTGAATGAATTCACTCTGCAGCTGGTTGGCACAGAAAAACAATTCATCATTCACTTCAAGAGGAAGATCCTATCGGGATTCATGTAACGTAATGAAAATAAACGGCAGTGATCACGAGATGGGTGTTGCTTGTGGCTCCTGAGTTATAAATCAACATTCAGAACCAGTGTGAAATAGCTCCGTACCTGCTTGTGAATGTACACAGTGTTTGATGTTCTCTCGTCATTGTCCAGACTCATTTTGGCACCTGTCACTGTCTCGAAATACTTCTGACTGATGATTATGATAATCAAATAATCTTTCTGCAAAAAAAAAAAAAGTTGGGATACACAAAGCATCAGAGACCTGCTAGTCAAGGCTCAGGATGTACATGCAGGCCCAATAGAGGCGGTTTTTAACACGACACTCTCTACCTAATTTTCGCCTTTTACCTCGTTCAGGTATCTCTCCATGCAGTCGATCTTACTGATGCTGTTCAGCTGCTGTTCGAAAACGTCAATCTGTAGGAAAACACATCTTATTTGGTCAGTGATGGCGACACCGTCTGACACCAGGTGTCATAAAGGGTTTCTGATCAGAAGCTGTGGAAGTCGACGCTCATGCCCTCACGTGCGTGTCGAAACCGTTGCTCCTCAGCAGAGCCACAAAGTTGATGACCTCCTTAAGGTGACCTTCATTGTCTGACTCATACGTGACAAACACTTTCCCTTTGACAGAGCAAGATTGAAAGAAAGAGGAAAAAAGAAAGAGAGAAGAAGAAAAAAAGCAGAGTTGTAGATCTTTGAAGCCGTTGATACCACGTCGGCTTGTGCGACAAGGCTCCTTGCTCAAAAGCTTCGTGGCGTTCGGATGAAAGTGAAAACGAGGTCTTGTAACACTCGCGCTGACAGCATATGACAATATTTCAACTTAACCACATTCAGAAAAGCAGGCCTTGTGTGGCACAGCTAAATCGATTTGATCATGACAAAATTTTAACATATTTGTTCATAGGAGAATAAAATTATAGAAATGTTGACAGCTATAACAGTTCTAAAGATCTATGTTGTGATTCTTGTAGATTCTTGTTGTGTAATCCAATGTACATACATTGTTACCTTCTTTGAAATTAACAAAGTTTATTTTGGGGGGTTCAGAGATAAAAGATGATAGCAATAATTTATAATTTACATTCAATTTACATTTGTACTGATCACCTTAATTGTGTAACAGAGGAATATGGCATGCTATTGTATTAACGTTGCATTAACATTTGAAAATGAGGCATTACATATTAAAAAAAACATATCATGTAATTACAAGTGTAGTGTATGTGCTTATTAATTTGTACAAGTGAACAGACATTAAGCTGTCAGCACTCACTCTGGTCCTGAGACAGCTGGCCAGTGCTGGGACTGATAGGTCTGGGATGGGGAGAGTCATGTCCACTGTGGATAGAAAAGTCCAGTTAGCCACAACAAGGCTGTCACTTTCCACACCCCAACCAAAACAACATTCGGTTATGAAAGGACCTCTGACCAGAATCAGAACACAACCCATTTTATATTTGGGTTTTGCATTCTTTGACCTATTCACTGAGAGCATTTTAAAGTCTGTCCCAAGTTAAGTCTACTGCTCAACTCAGATGGGATGGAATGATCGATTGAACAGACTTTAAAAGTTCCTTAATACTGATTTGATTTGAAAGTAGACCTTGTTCAAACACTGCTTTGTGAACACACAGAAAGTAGAGAAAGTACAGAGAAAGTAGATCATGAACATGAAAAAGAATTTCCTTACAGTTTATTGCCAGCAGCATTTTATTTATGAAATCTGATTTGAGGAGTGGCTGTTCAGGAGACTCACGTGTCAAAACTGCCTGTATGTGCGTGTCTGTAGCGCCCGGGGCCTGTGGGGCAACAACACCCACTGAGTCAGAGCGGCGATACAGTGGAACTTAATAAACCTCTGCACAATTTCCCTTACAGAATCTGCCGGCACCTGTCATGCACGGCACATGCGGGTCCGGGCTGTACCCTTGACCGACTGCATTCCTACACCTGCTAACGTGCAGGCTTGATAGCGCACTGCACTGGGCAAGCTCGAGAATGTCACAGTGTAAGGAACAGTTACCTGTGAGCCCATGGGGCAGGTGGTATCCGGGCCTGAGGGTGTGGTGGTGGAGGGGGCCTGCTTGGAGTAAATTGGGCCCGTAGTGAGCGCACCACAGCGGGCTGTGGGGGAGGCCGAGGAAAGGAGACGCGTGCTGGCCATGATGCATGGGGGGCGCAGCAGGGGGAAAGGAGTGAAGAGAACCAGGCTGCTCCAGACTGCCGAGGCTGGGGCTGTTTGGGCCCGGGAGGGAGTGGGACCCATTGGGGAAATAGTTGTCGGCCCCTGGGTAGCTCTGGTAGTCCGCGGAGGGAAGGTAAGATGGAAGGCTATTGGGGTAGCATCCTCCAGGGCTTTTGTAGTGCCAGGCGTGAGACGCTCCCGGTTCGGCCCGGCTGGGGTAGGGCGCGTGCTGGTCGTACCTGCAAAACGGGTCCCGGGGGAACTGGGAGAGGTCAGAGCATGCGGGGTCATGCTGGTGGTTACACAGCTGTGCCTCCATCGATGCCTGCAGGTGGACGGAGAGGTGGGGGGAGGTCTTTGGCTTCAGAAACCTTGTGAACAGCCCAGACTGGAAGTCCTCGCTCAGAGTCTCATCGTTTTCCTCAGGACAGTTTAGCGGCTCGCACTGCTGGCCGTGGCGTGCCATGCGGCTACGGAATCTATGCAAAAACCCAAACACGCCACAAAGAGTTCATCTTTGGTCTTCTCCTGAGCTGCATTACCAAGCCACAGCCATGACAAACAAAACACATTCTCAGACCAGTCTAATAATGGACAAAGTGACTGAGGTGCACGTTTTACTGCCAACAGCTGGACCCACGAAGCTCTGAGGGAGGTTGAGACGTGCTGGTATATAACAAGCGCTCCTCCGAGCGTGCCCACATCTCACAGCAGACCCAGAAAGGTTACTGACATTACATAGTGACATTTGTTGTACATTTGTGCGTGTGGGCTTTTTTTTTTTATTTGTTAATCTACACTGTCATAAACGGGAACAAACGGGGAAATCTTACCATACGCGAGATATACACAAGAAGGAGGGCAGCGCTTGTGGGCTAAGAGTAAAAAATGAGGTCTTCACATACAGAACAAGCAGCGCTCTAGTCCTCACATGACGATATTATTTAGGCCAAGCTGCATTTTAAAAAAAGGCTTTCTGACAACAAGAGTAAAGTTTCTGCAGAACTTGCAACTTACTGAAACCACATCTTAGCCATTATCTCTGTACAAGCCTTGTCTGCTTTCCCCGTCACTCAGGGATGTTCATTACACACAAAAGCTGATCATCTGAAAAAGGGGAATAACCTTGGTGTATTGACCTTCTGACGGGTGCGATCTGACATTACATCGGATGGCCTTAGGAATAGTGTACATTATAGGATAATGGTAATCAAATGAAAACCTGATCAGTATTATCTAATAATTACTGTGTGTGGGTAGCTGAACACCGCTGATAAGAGATCCTTCCTGTTATGCTTGGAAACAAGTACACAAACACAACATTAACACCACGCATTACTGACAAGGAACACTTAACATACCAAAACATGCTGACATACAGTCATTTCAGTATATAATTTTTGTTTATCCTTAAATATCAACCGTGCACCTACGGGAACACTATAAACCCTTTAAATACGATGAAACTTTGAAGACATAATTAGCCAATGTGTGTTTATGATCAGTTCGCTGATGAGACTTTTACATGAAACAGCCTTACCTGCTACTGAAGTAGCGCGTGACCAACTAGCGACAGCGGAGAGTGATCAGACTGTTCAAAAAGGTGCGCAATAAGAAAATACAGAAAACACGTCGTTCTCAAATCACACTACACCGATAGAGAATGTTTGCATAAAAATAAGAATAACTCGAGCAATAACACAATGCATGCCCGTTCCCGTGGATGTTTCATTTTAAATCTTCCTGCTTACTTTTTAAAAATCTGTGTAGGTTAGGTTTCCAGTGAACTTCACGCGGTAGTAATGTAAGAGATGATTGTGGTGAACGCAGATAGCAGAGAAGGTTTAACTAACTCCACCTAACCAGGAGGAGTCTCACCAAACCTGGGCTGCTGGCCAAGGTTGGCTTCAGCGCAGTTCACTGTCTACACAAAAATGTAAACTGCTATATTAAACCAAACAAAATCCGATTGTACTGGTTTTAAATGCCTTTTTACTCTGTGCATTATTTTTCTAATTGAACTGAAAATATGATTTAATTGTTTAAAACGTATTTGTATATTTTAATACTTGTTAGATGTAGCCTACATACTGTACATTGGAATTTAGAAATCTGGATACGGTTCCTCCGACTATAATTTGGATGAATACCAGGGACCCATTACATTGACGCAATAATACACGAGAGGGAGTGCTATAACGGGTAATATCGGCACTGCTGTGCTGCGGTCGTAGGCACGAGGCCGCAGGCCGAGTGCCGTAGATCAGCACAGCAGTGCCGATATTACCCGTTATAGCACGAACCTCGAGTGTATTATTGCGATTATACCACAGTTCCATTATCGCTGTTTATTGAAAGATTTTGAGTAAAAGAGGACGAGAAAATACGACCTGTTTGGTTAAAAACACTCCGCCAGTTAAAATAGTTCCATTCAATGGCTCGCTGCTAAACTTACACAACACTGGAACAGCCTTACCCAATAAATATTATAGAGGTAAATATACACAAAAACAACTGTTGATAAAGTTGTATTTATTAAAAATAAAGTACAATTATTGACCATCCACAGCTGATTCGTTCAGGTATATGTTCAGTCCAGCTCTAAACCAACGAAGCTGCTGATGCCATATAACTCTCCCTTCACGTTTCTGACGGATCCATAAAAACGTCGTAAAAGCTGATTCATTTCATTTTTGTTGTTAATACTAAAATCGACTGCAGTGTCGTTGCTCTTTAACCAGGATGTAAATACATTAAGAGCCCAGGACGTTTGTTTAACGGTATTAATTTCGTTTTTCTGCATTTCCAGCTCATCCAAATCATTATTTGTAAGCATGACAAACCTTGGAGGCTCATTGGAGGAATCAGGCTGGTCATTTATAACGTCATCCTCCAGTTTCAGATCGAAACAAATGGTTTCGAAGCCAATAGATTTAATTAAATCCGTGTAATTCATTTTGATACTTTTGATACTTGTTTGTAGTTGCGCTGTTTGGCTTGTAAACGCCGCTTCGTTGCTAGGTTACCTGTATGTGGCGGAGTAATACATGGAGAGCTTCGGTTACAGTGCTATAACATGTAATATTGGCACTCCTAGATCGCCTCTCAGCCAATCACATTGTAGGGTCGGAACTAACTGTGGTATAATTATACTTAGAAATCTAAAAGGGGTTTTATGTTTTTTTTTGTATTGAAGTGACGATGATTATGTCCACTACATTATTTAATCTAATTAATTATTTTATATGATTTATTTAGCCTCCACCTAACAATGTAAATATGGACCGCAGTTTGCTCTTAGCTTCACAGATTAGTTATTAAAGTCACTTTCAGTGATTTTAGACCAAACGCAAGAGCAAGAGCAACTGGCATAACTCTGTATTTAATATTAATGGTTTTATGCTGGAAGAGACGTAGAGGCCTTCCAATCCACGTGTTGCTCTGCTAAGTAGGCCTATACGACTTTGTGATTCTCAATGGAGAAAATAGCGTGCATATGAGTGGTAAGAACCTGTATTTACAGAGTTTTAGAATCCCTCGTTTCAGTTCATTTCAAATCTAGACATCAGCTTATTAGGAGAGGTTGAATGTGGAGGATCTGGGAGCTGCAATTCCCGGTATCCTTGTTTAAGTCTCCTACATCTGTTTACTTTTATTGTTAACCCCGTGTAAGCACCCACATTTGCTAAGAGAGTTAAAGAGAGTTAAAGAGAGCCAAATAACCTTATATTTGGCCTATACTGCATTTCTAACAGTATAGTGTTTGCCCGTTAGTTTTGTAGATTATACACTGCTCAAAAAAATAAAGGGAACACTAAAATAACACATCCTAGATGAATAATGAATAAAATATTCCAGTTGAAAATCTTTATTTATTAAATGGTGGAATGCATTGAGAACAAAATAAAAATGATCAATGTAAATCAAAATTATTATCCCATGAAGGTCTGGATTCTGAATCATACTCAAAATCAAAATGGAAAATTAAAAAGCTGATCCAAATTCAGTGGAAATTCCTCAAGACAAGTTAAAATGAGGTTCAGTAGTGTGTGTGACCTCCACGTGCCTGTATGACCTCCCTAAAATGTCTGGGCATGCTCCAGATGAGGTGACGGATGTAACATGTCATTGGTGGATGGAACGGGACATGATGTCCCAGATGTGCTCTGGATTCAGGGCGCCAATGATGAATCTGCCAATTTTGGTGTTCTCGACTCGGGCAATTGCCAATTAACTTGCACAGTGTTGGTCTGTAAGCCCAAGCCCCACTTGTGGACGTCGGGCCCTCACACCACCCTCATGGAGTCTGTTTCTCATAGTTTGAGCAGAAACATGGATATTAGTGGCCTGCTGGAGGTCATTTTGCAGGCACTGCTCCTCCTGTTCCTCCTTGCACAAAGGAGGAGGTAGCAGTCCTGCTGCTGGGTTGTTGCCCTCCTATGGCCCCCTTCATGTCTCCTGGTGTATTGGCCAGTCTCCTGGTATCTGCTCCATGCTCTGAACACCTGAGCAACTTCTGTGGGTTGTAGACACCGCCTCGTGCTACCGCTATGGTGAGAGAACTGACAAAATGCCAAAATGACCAAAACATCAGCCAGAAAGGATAAGAACAGAGAAAAGGTCTTTGAGCACCACCTGCAGAACCACTCCTTTATAGCGGGTGTCTTGCTAATTGTCTTTAATTTCGACCTGTTGTCTGTTCCATTTGCACAACAGCAGGTGAAATTGATTCACAATCAGTGTTGCTTCCTAACTGAACAGGTTGGTTTCACAGAAGTGTGGTTGACTTGGAGTTACATTGTGATGTTTAAATGTTCCCATTTTTTTAAGCAGTATATGTCTGTGTTGCTGTTCTTGTGAAACTTGAAAAGCTCAATAAATATTATGTTTATGAAAAAATCTATAACACTGAGGAATGATTTGGTAAACCCAACCCTTAAAATCTAAAATTCCAGCGACAGTTAGTGACATAAAGAATTGGGTTTTAAAGCTATTTGCTTGCTGTTTATATCAAAAACTGAAGTAAAAATATTTATTTTTTAGCTAAATGGAAATTAATAGCCCATATTTGAAAAAAAATGCTATAATATTTACAATATTTATTCTATGGTAGCAAAACTGTACATCAAATGTCCAGGATTATGGATACACCAACCATTAAATGTCAAAATTTTCTAAAATTGCATAAAACTGGCATTGACAAGGTAATGAAGTAATGTATGAGGGATTCAGTCAGAAAATCTAGAATTAGCCCAACAAACGTGTGAAAAAGTGCATGTCGCGCACCTTCATGGTTTTGACAGAAGAGGGCGCTGTTTCAACAAACCCGAACAAGGGCGCAAAGGCGCCACGATCGGCGCATGCGCGTTACGGTCTTTCATTTCGAACGGGGCAGTACGGGGCGGAGATCAACGGTACTCGCCGTAGAATTAACCGATCATCAACAAACCCACAATGACTCCGGCCGCCGAAGATTAAACATGGCAAGTATGACCGCTGTGCCTCGGTATCCTGCGATATCGACATTTCCGAAAGCGTCCGCGACAGCCCCGTTGACTGCCAGAAGAGATTTGTGTCCATTGCCAGCTTGTTTGCAAGTTAGCTGATACAAATCAATGAAAGTAGATAGTTGGAGCTAGCTAGCGAGTTAGCCGCCTGTCCAGCTAGCCTGGGTAACAGAGGACGGGGGCTGTGTCTGGATCAAACAGGCATATACAGATTTAAAGGGATGTCCGCCTACAACAGACTACATCGCATCTAAATTGTATTATTAGAGATCAACCTTCATAAAAATAATAATAAAAAAACAATAACCAACGCTACAGCATCCAGTTATCTCAGTATGAACTGTATATGAACTATATTTCACGTCTAAGTTGACATGTAGCTCTGCTGGACTGCTTGGTTTACTTGTGAGTGGTTCAGATATGCATGTGAAAAGCCGGCAGTTTTTTTATTTTATACATTTATTAAGTATTTTTATACTACTAGTAAGGTGTTTGTAACGCTCCCAGATAATAGTGTAGTGTGTTTTTCCCAGATAAAGGCCAGATAAATAACTAACTGGTTGTCCAGTCGCAGGCTACAGTAGATGATCTAGCTGGACGGCTAGCGAGCTGGTGAGGAACCGCCTGTCTCACTGACCACATCGGAGACACTGGCCAGCGAATCATTGTGTTAGAACATCTCAGATTTCTCCAGACTCCTCGCAGAGAGCTTGCAGCGTCAGTCTTGGGATTTTGTGTGTGTCTGATCTAACGTGCCCGTTATCCCCAGACTGGTTCAAGGCGATTGAGGCATATTGAGACAGTTGCCCGTCCTGTTTACATTTTGGAGACCTTCTGCAAGTCGGCGGTGCACACAACCTGCTGGCTAACGGGCTAGCCAGCTAGCGTGGATTTGCACTTCCCATGAGATAAAACTTAATAGAATTAATACTTAACAGCACATCTGGTTGTGAGTTTTGGTGAGCTAACATCTTCAAATTGCCTTTCAGAACGGCAGAAGAATGAGGGACTCATCATCGGACTCGCCTCCCTTCACAGATGCATTGCTGACGCTTCTCCATTGCCATTGTGTGAACTGTGTACTGTAAAAGCTCTGAGCTAACATATGGGTGCACTTGCCTTCTCCTGAGTTGTGCTCGCAAACAGTGGCCTGCAAATAAAAGGGACAACATTATTGGAATAAAGTACATTTTTGCACCATCCCTGATCACTCTTACTGCATTTGATTACTTTTTTATGCGTTACGTTCTGGTCTTGACTGGCCCAAATCTAAAGAAATATGGAAACCAGTATGGAATACATCGTGGAGCAGGTGATGCAGAAAGACTTGGGACGTCGACTGCAGGTCGGACAGGAGGTCATAGACTACATCCTGGACAGACAGAGGTCACAGGATCTGGAGCATGATCAGACCATGTTGGACAGGATGGTGGACAGCTTGGCGAGTTCATGGGTCAACTCCAGCAACTTCAAGGTGAATAAAACAAATGTTTTCATTTAGTCTGGTTACCTTATCGATGCTTTTATATCAGTTGCAGGATCTTGGGGACCCTCCAATACACACAAAAATGTTCTTGTTATGTAGATGTATCTTGTTGAATAGATATCACACTGTGTTATTAAGGGGAAAATGCTATAGATGAAAGCAGTTCTCCATCCTGCATAAGGAGTGAGGATCTTATACATATCCCAGATCTTTGGCCTTGGTAGGATGTCTTTATTGATGTATTAAGCGATTGTGATTAGCATTAGAAAAAAATGTAAACAACATTCTTGGATTCTTGGACAATTCTCTGTCATTTAGGAGCTATAATAGCTCATTTATTTTGAGATGTCTGGTTTGTAAATGGCACAGTTGATGCGAAATGGAAGCTCTGTTTTTTGTCCTTGATATTGTTAGGTGTTTGTTCCCTGAAAATGTCAAGTTTTGGACTATAGGCACATTTGGCACTGCTGACCGAAATCTGTTTGTAGAACACAGTAGCGCACAGTTAAGCATATAGTTGAATACTCAGTTCATCTTGTCATTTATTATATTGTCATGTGGAGCAGTTATGAGTACTTTGAAATGTGTGTCGTATTTAAGGCAAAGTGTGCTCGGGTACAGCACAGTTCTGCTAGAGTTTTATGGAGAATTTACCTTTTGTTTTACAGCATGAATTTCTGTATTCCATATTTGGCTTTCAGCTGTAAACTCATGGCCTCCATGACAAGAGTTGCAGTTAATGGTATGAACACAGTGGAAGGTATTTCAACGAGTAAGAAATACTGTCTGGAAAATGCATTGGGAGGTTCTAGGATTTCTGTCTTTCTTTTCATTGCAATCTGCGACGCTGCCCTCAGTATTAATCCAATCGAGTCGTAGCCCAGTTGAACACGTGGTTCATAATCGTTCGTCTTTGCAGTTTGTCGTTGTGACACTTCCCGCGCTTGTCATAGGAGCTTAATTGGAGCGACTGCAATGATTTTTATGGTCGTTTTTCATTTGGCAAAGCTGAGTGGTGTAGCAATCGAAACAATCTCAGCAGGGCCATCATCCCTTATAATAACATGGCCTTTGTGTCACAAGCCAAAACTTGTTGAATTTCTCTCGAAGCACTAAGCTAACCATGTCTGTTTATTCAGCGACGTACTAAACAGGACACCTGTGCTCTTGTGCATGTGTCCGCCGTGTGCGTGCGCCTGCGTGGGCGTGTGCAGCCGTGGGCGTGCACGGCCGTCTGCGTGTGCAGCCGTGGGCGTGCACGGCCGCCGGTGTAAACGAGACGAGTCATGTCTGGGGCTTGTGCGATGGAGCTGTGACTGAACGAGACAGATGTCACATCTGAGCACCGCTGTCCTCGGGGACACACACACACACACACACACATCTGCAGGGGAACCACAGGAGACAACATCTCTGATCTGCTGCTGCTGCCCCAAACTTGTCTAACCCTCCGCTGTTAGTTTTGGGGCTTTGAAACTCATGCAGTCAGGCAGGAAGAGGAATGTGTGTGTGTGTGTGTGTGTGTGTGTGTGTGTGTGTGTGTGTGTGTGTGTGTGTGTGTGTGTGTGTGTGTGTGTGTGTGTGTGTGTGTGTGTGTGTGTGTGTGTGTGTTGGACAAGTAGGCAGCTCGCTGTTTACACTACTCCCTAACTTGAAATATGTATACACCACTATGTCAACACTGTGTTGTGTTATTACATTTTAATGTCATATGAGAGAGAGTTGGCTATGTGAACAGAACACTGACTAGCTAGGCATTAATGTATTATGACATTGAATTTCTGTGGTATCCGTGATATAAATTCAGACTGCACAATATATCATTTGTTACCTGTTTTTCACTTTTGGCTGTTGCAGTAACTGACAGTGCAGATGGCTGGAATATGCAAACAAGCCGCTTAAAGCAGCAAAAAATAAATAATAAAAACGATTGTCTCAAGAGCATCCTGACCAATCAAAGAAGAGGAGAGCTGTGTGGGCATTGTGATGAATCACGGTATTCTTATTGACTGTAATCACAATGATGTAAGATGAAATGTAACCATGTGTCACCAGGGCCCACGAGCGTGTAGCGTTACATATTTGACTCTTGATGGCCAAGACGGTTTCTCTCATTAACCATTGCAGTCTTGACCTTGGACCGTCTTTGTCCACCGGGGTACCACTGTCCTCTGATGAATAAAACATAGGAATGCCCTCAAAAGAATGTCACGCAAAGAACTTTCTTGCACTGACTTGCTTGTAGGTACGACAAATGAAAGTAACCATTAGGCCAGAGGTGACATGCATAGTTATAACTGAAATAAACACATTTATAGCCTCTCATCTTTCATCCAGTGCAGACCATGGTCCCGCTTGTCAAAATAATTGTGCTGTTAAGATTCATATCATCTTAAAATGAGTGAGAGAAAGAGCTCAGTGCGACACCCACACTACCGTTGAAAGATTAGCGTTGTATTGCCACACTGTTGTGAAACCCTAACCCTCCTTTTCTCGTGAATTGACTGCCATGATGCCACTATGACACCTCAGATTGGATGAGGAGGAATTAGGTGGTACTGACTGGTAACTGAGATCTTTACCTGACTGACAACTGTGAAGAACGACTGGTAACCTCGATGTAGACGTCGGTTTTAAAGTTACAAATTGAGGAAGGTGGGGTGAGACGACGAGGCAGACGGAATAAAGTGCTTTTATCATTCATAACGGTTATGTGTGTTGGAGCTGCTCACGGTCATTAAGCAAGCGCAGCCTTCACGATATGATGGAGCTGCCTTTGCATTCTTCTACACAAGATCGTCGCACCATTTCGTGGTTGTTGAAGAATCACCACCATATTCAGATAGTCTTGATGAATTATATGTATCCCTCCAAGGCTACATACAAGGCATTGCATTTTCTCAAACCTTCTCCATCTTCATTTTCTCAAACTCGAAGCATCTTCACTCCAGATGTTCAAGGCCAGTGTAGGTGTGTCTGCTTGTAAAACCTGGGACTGATGTAAGTGGTGGGACATGCTTGTTGAATGGACACAAGAAAATGTGGACTTGCTAGAACTTGTGGACTATGAATGCCGTCATTTTGCACATCTATTCACGGCTCTTGTGGGTGCTTTCTGTGCAGTTTGCTTGGTCCAGAATGAACTTATTAAGGCTCAAAGCATGCCAAGGGAGTGTCTTAAACCTTAGCTTGCTTTAGGGATGCCTGTGGAACACGTGCTAATTAGTGTGATGTTTTTGTCAAGCTATGACTAAATATTGTTTATGATCGAATATTTAATATTGAGATCGAAGCGTAGCTGATATGACATAGTGTCCTGATACCACTGTCTATTAACTGGTACCAGATCGGATCCCTAAATTGACATGTTCGTTTTTTTGTGCATGCATGTGTCTTTAGGAAAATGCTAAAGGCTCGTTTAAAAAAACGTACCCTGCTTAAATGTTTCATAAAACATGACTTCCAGACTCCCCTCACTACTACGTCTGTGGCTGCATTCACTGCGGTACGGCTGGGCTTCTCTAAAAGGAATTTAAAAAGGCCTGCGACAACTGAACAGTTTAAAATTGCAACACACACACACACACACGCTCTTGTTTGCTCCAGTGCCGTTTTTAAGATCCACATGTTCAGTTTGATGGCTACGTTTCGCAGACTTGCAGGGTGCCACGACCACCCCTCCTCGCGCTAGCCTGGCTGGCTCGTTAAGTGAGGATGTCGTTTGCAGTCACCTCGCCGTTTGAGTTTAGTCCCCATTTATTAGGACCTGTCACACAACGCCTGAGCAGAGCGAGCCAATCAAAACTCTTCTTCCACAGCTGGCCTGGAAACCCACTCGTCTCCCCACACACTGGAATGAGGACAGGAGTCCCTCTGCAGCTCTGCCCATCTTAATTTACCACACACACACACACACACATACACACAAGCGCTGGAGGCATGGGGAGCTGTAGAGGATTAGCCATATGCTAACTGCATTATGACTAGAATATAATAACTACTTAAAACATGAGATGCTGCCTTTGGGATAGCGCATAGAAAAGACAGTGTGCGCTAATGCACGATGGCGGGACACATAGCCGAGGTGCATTATAGTGTGCTGAAGCGTATTCTGTCGTAAGCGCGACCGTGACCCGTGGTTCACACGAGCAGGAAAAGGTGGAACTGCAGCACGCGGGCGCTCTCCTCGTCGGAGGTGTTGACCCCTGACCAAGACTAGATATAAAACCAGATCAGCGCCATCACGGTGTTGTAACATTTACTGCCGGCTCTTGTTTTAATCGTTCCACAAGCTGCTGTTGTTCCACAGATCGGTTATCAAACGTCTTCCCCCGAGAATGCTACATTTGCTTGCAAATATGCGTAGATGCAGTCTTTCCATTTAGATCGCTACAGAAGTAATCTTGTTCAATTTTCCGTGATGACACGCTTGTGTTCCGTCTGATCATGTCTGTAGTTCACCGCTAGATGGCAGTGCTCCCTTGTGGTTTCTAGCTCTGTTGTTATCTGTTTTTTACAGGTTGTGTGAGGTTCCAAAAATTGCACCGTAGCCTGAACGTAAATGTTCAGGTGATGCTTTATGTGTTGGTTAGGTGTCAGCAGGGATGCTCTCACTAATCGTTCATTGACCATCCCAATCCACCCCCAGACAAGGAAAGTTGCTCGAACGGTGCCGCATAGGAGACTTTATAATGTCGTCGCGAACACTAGATCATGGTAACGATAATAATGTCGTTTTGCTTCATCATTCTTAATCGATTACAATGTAAATGTCACGAAAACCTGTTGGTGCGCAGTGTTTTCAAGATTACATTAAATATCACACAAATAAAAGGGAATTAAACGAAATGTCTAAACATTACCCACAATCCTTTGCGCTCCTAATTTGCATGATGTAGTTGCTGTAGAACTATCAAAGTATTTTGCAGCTTGTAAACGGAAATGCTGTAAACTGATTTTACTTTTTACATCTTTATCATGGAAACATCGAAATTTTTATATATTTTGAACTGTTATTACCTCTTTTCATTTCGATGCTTTTCTATTTCAGGTGGCACTTCTGGGAATGGACATAATATCAGCTTTAGTTACCAGATTACAGAATCGCTTCAAAACTCAAATTGGAACAGGTAAAATGCTGTTTTAAAATACCACAATTATTTTAAGTTGTAAAAATATTTTATTTATTTTCAAGGACAGTTCACGTAATTTTCCTGCAGTAGTAAGTGGGGTAATGCCACTCTATCTGCAGTCCTGTCGAGTTTAACGGACCGCTTGGGTGACGCCAAAGACCAGGTGCGAGACCAAGCCCAGACTCTGCTGTTAAAAATAATGGACCAGGCTGCCACTCCACAGGTAAACTCTCGCTCATTAGCGAACTTGTTCATAAATGTCAGTGATCCTCAGAGCTAGGACTGCTGAAACATTCTTGCGTATTCTGTACTCATATTGAGAATGGGAAAAATACAGATTATCCATGATTAATCTCACAAGTCGATAATTAGCTGATGACGAGCAGGAATAACATTAAACGGTGTAGTGTAGGACCCCAGCAGGACTCTGTGATGTCATACTGTGAAACGTGCGGTTTGTCCTGTTTACAGTACGTGTGGGACCGAATGCTGGGAGGTTTCAAACACAAGAACAACAGGACCAGAGAGGCTGTTTGCTTTTGCCTTATTTCCACATTAAATATGTATGCATCAATTATTGTCCACTCTGCCCATTTCAAGATGCATTTGTCTTGCATTCCAAGAAGTTAGTGTTTCCTTGCTTATACCTTCAGATATGGAGCCCAGGGCTTGACTCTTAGCAAGATTGTTCCCCATATATGTAACCTATTAGGAGACCCCACAAGTCAGGTATGTATACTTCCTCCTTTGCCGGTTTCTTCCCCGTCCTTTCCCGGTTTGGCTGATTTTCTGTTGATTTTTGCGATAATTTGAGGATGGTTGTAAAACTCTGATCTTGGAAGCCACCTGGTGGTTATTATTGTTACAGCATGTGATTTTTTTTTTTATCGACGTTCAGTGTGACGCTATTGCAGGGTTGACAACTTTTCAAAATCACTTGGAGTGAGGTTTTATTTGGGGGGTGAGATTTGATCTACATTGAATCATAGATGTAGATCAGAGATAAATAAACTAGATTTTTTTCAGCATGAGAAATCGGATGAATGGCGTGTGTTTCACGCTCATTGCGTGAGAGTTGGCAACCCTACTATTGGTATGAAGTGAGATTACTGTCTTTAAATATGAGAGCACAAAGATAAGGTTAAATCGAACAAGTCAGACACACTGAGCAAGCAAAATCAAGAAAACCCAACTTCATGATTACAAGTGTAAATACTTCACAGCTTTATCTTTGCGCTCTCACATTAAAGACAGTAATCTCACCCCATATATTGGTTATTTATTCAAACTAATATAGAAGTTCCTCGTATTACAATAAATAAAAAAATTAAATGTAGTTGTTTTGTTGGTTTCTATGGTCTAATCTAGGTTCGAGATGGAGCTATGAATTGTCTTGTGGAGATTTATAGACATGTTGGGGAAAGAGTGCGGATGGATCTCGGAAAAAAAGGATTGCCACAATCAAGGTAGAATGCAAACAGCTGTGTGTGCATCGTAAGGTTGTTTACTCCTGAGCGTCATGTCAAAGCAAGTTACACATGCTCCCTCTGAGGTGACACGCCCAAAAGAGAGAGTTCCCTTTTTTTATGTGAACGAAGTTCTCACTTTTACCATAAAAGACTGGTCTGAACAGAAGTGCAGACTGTATTACTGAAGTGTTTATCCTTTCTGTGTTCCTCATTTAGGTTGAATGTAATTTTTAGTAGATTCGATGAAGTCCAAAGAGCGGGGAATATGATCCTGCCTCCGGGTGAGTGAACACAGCCGTACGAGCCTGGAGGGCTTGAGAAAGCCTACCTGCATAGTCACCATGGTGATCTGCACATGTCATAGTCAGGACTGTGTCTTTATGACTCTGTTCTGAGAGAGGTTTCATTATTTTTATTAATAACAATCATCATTATTATTGTTAGTCATAGTCTGCCGATTCATATGGCACTGGTACACAGAGCGTGTTTTGTGTTGTGATCGTGGACACGTATCTGCTATACAGTATTAGGATATACGTTTGGAGTGGTAAAGATTACTGATCATCATCTGTCATTTGTACTCAAGGCTCTGACTCGGACTTTGTCTGGGGATGTTATTCTTCATGAGAATGAAAAAAAAAAACAGGCTCTCTGCGTGGGAGTGCCTGTGTGTGCCTGTGTGTGTGTGTGTGTGTGTGTGTGTGTGTGTGTGTGTGTGTGTGTGTGTGTGTGTGAAGTTCTGGCTCCCATTACAGTGTTGTTGTGTTCCCTTTGGGCACTATTAAACTGGGAGTTAATTGTGTTCACTGAAAAGCCGCATGTGTGTCCTTTGTGCGGGTCTATTCCTCCTCTCTCTTCATACATGGCTATTAGCGCTGGCAGGCTTTTGCAGAAGCTTGTGGCGTGGTGTGCGGTGGCTGGTGATCTACCAGCAGGCTGAACGATGCGCGTTGGTGAACGCAGGCGATGTGGCTGTATGTGCTGAGATGGGCCAGGCACACAGGCCGGGCACACAGGCCATGCACACAGGCCATGCACACAGGCCATGCACACAGGCCATGCACACAGGCCGGGCACACAGGCCGGGCACACAGGCCAGGCAGGCCAGGCACACAGGCCGGGCACACAGGCCAGGCAGGCCAGACACACAGGCCGGGCACACAGGCCAGGCAGGCCAGGCACGGTCCTGCACAGCAGGGGGACAGCTGCAACTCAGTTGTCATGCACAGCTGCACTGATCTGTGTGATTAATACTCTCACTCCCTCTCTCACTCTCTTTCTTTCTCTGCAGCTGCACTGTAAGTTTACTCTGGTCGATAGCTGACATGCTTAAATAGCCCAATTATCACTGCACTAAGCTTTCATATGCAGCAGCAATGTTTGACGTTTAATTCGCTTTCTTACTTTGAAAGTTTATGCAAATGTTATACAGAAGTGCAGACTGGACAGTTTGGGTTTGTCTTACTTATGACTTTCTTCTAGGAAGTTTTAGTTTTATGGGTAACAGGAGACTTAGACATTTGTTTAATTGCCTAGCACTAAGATAGACCTTTTCATAATACATTTGTCCCAATTCTGCTTTGTATTTTGTTAATGGAAATAAAAGTACAGGGTTTGTTTTGGGGATTTGAAGTAATAGGCCTACAACATTAAACAGCAGAGGGTATGGAAATGATGGAGTGCTTTTCTCACTGTTCCGTGCCTGGCGGAGAACCCAGGGGTTTTCCTTGAGCTAGCTAGGGGTTATTGCCACATAAAAGCACCGAGGGGGGTTTCTGAGGCCCCCGAGTTCTTCAGCCCTCAGTTCTTACGGTTGGGGAGAAGGGGGGGGGGGGTCCTTAGTGGAAACAGGAGGAACGTCAGAGCCGAAAGTATTAGCTCAGAGTTTTGATCGGGTGAACGAGGGGGGAGGCGTAGCGGCGACGCGCTGTGCACGCAGTCACACGATCAGAAAGGAGGGGAGGAGAGCAAGAACAGGAGAGGGAAGGAGGGAGGGAGAGGGAAGGATTGAGAGGGAGGGAAGGAGTACTGCGCAGAGCGAAGGAGCGACATATCGGCTCCGCACACGCACGCAGACGCGCTGGACATGACGATGGGTGAAGGTGAGCCTCCAGAAAGCCCTCTCCGTTCCGCCCGGTGCGCTCCGTTGGCATCACGTTTCCCCGAGGAGATTCAAGATCTCACGCGTAATCCGAGCGTGGAAGTTCTCGTTTACGAGTTCAACGCACCGATCCGGTTAGGTTGATTCCGCTTTCGATTAAATCGCGGTGGATAATTTAGCGCATTTCCATTTTTAGTGGAGCAGGTGCACTTGTCTAGACCTCTATGGTCACACTTTTACCCGGTGGTTTCCGGTGAAGTATCTCGTTATGTTTTGAACATCAAAGGACGAAGCGCAAAACAGCCGCGCTCTGGTTAATGAGATTTGAGTGTGGTGACAACAGTGAGTCAGTGTTTGTAACGAACTCTATTTTAAACTAGTAGTTTAACATATTTTAGTGAATTTAAACTTGAAACGGTAGCTTGGCCTTCTTCATGCCAATTCTCACACGTCTTAAGAGGTATTAAGTATTTATAACGATGACCTTAATGTTTCAAAGTGTGCAAGGCAATATGAGCGAACTATGGAGAAATTATTTCACTGTCTTAAATGCTTTTGTAGAGTAGTCTGTTTATTCATTATTATTACATTTTTTATTTTTACCAAGTATCGTGAACTTGTGGTTTATAGGTGAAGTACTAAACGTGTACAGGTCACAGGAAGAGCTTCAGCTCGGCTGCTTCTCACCCAGACGGTGTGTTGCGGTGCTGACGGTAGCGGTTCGGAGGCGAAACTCCAGACGTGGCCGCCAGCGCCTCTGGTGAAAGAGCACAACGTTCAGAGAGGAACGAAGGAAAAAAAAAACAGCTGAATGTTGTTTTTGTGTTCTGTTCCGGTTGGTTCACGAGCCCTGTGTGCTGGGTGCCCATGTGACCTCGAGCTGATGACCCAAATGGGCTCAGAGTCTCTCAGAGTCTGACAGAGGGGCAGTTAACAAGAGCGGTAGAATCTCGTACCCTGAATGCCTCCTAGTGGTATATTTTTCTTCTTCCTCCCCTTTTTATTCTGTCTATCCTTCATTCTCTCTCTCTCTCTCTCTCTCTCTCTCTCTCCTCACTTTATTCGCGGACGGCCGTACCCTAGATGTGGTGATCTACTCTTTCGCTGGGTCTTGGCTGCATGAGTGGCTGGTTAGCACAGACGCGCAGAAGGGATTAACAGTGATGACTGTTGCCTTTCCAGCATCTCAACATGCCTGCGTGTGTTTGTTTGTGTGTGCGCATGTATGTGTGTGCACGTGTCTGCTAGTGTGAGTGTAAGCGAGAGAATGAGAAATTGGAAGAATGTGTGTAGGATCCACTGGGTATGTGTTGATCTTTTACTGTGCTGAGCCCACACACACACACACACACACACACACACACACACACACACACACACACACACAACAGCACTTTCCAAAATAAGCCTTTTTGGTGAAAACATTCTTCTCCATATAGGGCAGCTATTTATCCCCCACGGCTTTTGTCCTTTTCAGATTTTTGTGAGCTTTAACCCACCTTCCCTGAGAGATCACATGTGCGGTGCAGAAATTAAGATGATGTTTGTATGCATGAGATTTCTGTGCACTTTAATCTTTCTCCGTAGCTCTTTCTCAGGTTTTCAGCAGGTTTTCCTCAATCCCTGGTGCTTGTTAATTGCCTACTGGGCAGATGACCTGTTTGTTCCACTACAGATCATCATTTATGAACTGCTCATTAATGCCCAGTACTGATTTCTACGCTACATTAGTTTCCCACTCTTTCAGGTTGGCCGATACCAGGAAGTTTCTGTGTTTTGATGATGTCAACAGGCTCATTTTGAGTCATGGCTGAATCAGCCTTCACCCTCCCTGGGGCTGTAGTAACGGCCCGTGCATCGATCTGCTGCTGCTCGGCCGGACGCGTCCGTGTCTGTCACTGTCGAAGGGGAACCAGAATGGCGGAGCGAGTTTGTTGGGTTTAGCCACCTGGCGACTCACCCTGGCAGCTTAGAACCAAGCCGGTGACGGAGGGCACGCCCTTTTGTCTTCTGTAAGCAGACGCTCAGGATCTCATTAAACTTTATTACTTTGCGTGTTCGTTCCTGCGTGTCCCGCTGGGCCAGGCTGTGAGAAGATTCCTCGTGTGCTGTGGTGCTGTGTCAAACATGTGTGACCCGTAGGGAGGGTGGAGGGGCCGTGTGCCGTGCAGGGTGTTGCGGTGGCTCTCGTTCTGTGGTTGCGGAACGGTTGCTTCTTTTACGGACTGGACCTTCTCCACTGATCCTGGCTCCACGTTCAGGGTCTGAAGAGCCCAGCACCAGCGTCCCGCTGTCCCATGACCTGTGCTGTGTCCAACGTTGCCATCTGAGCAGGACGGGGCCCGCATCGGATCAGGAGCTAGAGCAGGACCGTAGAAGAGAAACAGAATCCGCGGCTCACTGACTCCGGCCGTCAGGTGCCTGGTGCAGTCAGCCAACCTGTCACCCAAGAGATGTCAGTGGCTTCGGAGGCGCTGGGCTGAAACCTATAACACTCACCTGTAATAACTCACAATACATCAGTAAAGCTGATGAAAAGTACATGTGCTTTGCGAGAAGAACTAAAAAAACACCTCCATCCCTATGCAGCCGGGTGCTTGATCTTGTATGTTTGTACCACGGTCTTTATAAATAGCTCCAGTGTCTCTGGGATTGGTAGGAATGTTATTTACAGTAGCAACAGCAATGCATGTGCAGGTGTTAGAGAGCATGTTCGACTGAGATGCCTAATGGGGGCCATAGCCATCAGACACAGTAGGCAGAGTTGTGGTAGGGTGTGTGGAGGGGGCGTGGCTATTTGAGGGCGTGGTTAATTAGGGTGTTGGCCTGAGAAGCACGTGCTGCATAGCGCATGCGGGAAATTAGGCCGTGTTTTAAGTGACAGATGTGAAGGACGTGTGCCGACCTACTTAAAAGTCACACTTATGAGAACTGACCTTCACGTTAAACCGTATGTACCAAATGGTGAAGTAAGACATGATTTTGTTTTTTCATCTTTCTTTCAAGTCATTTCTGTTCCACAGCCCAATGAACCTTCCTTTTGTGAAGCGCTAGCTCTCTAACTCACGCTAACTCTTCTGCGAATTCCAGTTTGTCACGCTTTCTTTTCTTCTTCCCTGTGTTACTGACAAATAAGTACTGGAAGGAACTGGAGCTGCATGTTCTGTAACTTTGAGCCTTTGTTGCTATGGTAATGAAGTGAAGTTTAACCAAAAACAGTGAGATGAGTTGAAACCTAACCCCCCCATGGCGTTCCAGAAGAGAACAGAGACCTAAACTCTACCCTAAAGCCTCCTGTTTGGGTCTCTGTTTTGAGCAGGATGATCAGATTGCCTTTGAAATGAAACAGGAGATGCTGAATCTGACAGTAATTTATGAAGGTGTGGTGTTATGGGCCACCTCTTGGATTCACTCTCTGCGTAGACATGCACTGTGTTGTCAATGCAGGCAAATACTTTTCATCTGATCTCTGAGAGGATCCAAACTTGTTTCGGGTTCTTTGCCGAACGTGTTGATCTGCTGGGATCCCAGTGTCATGCGGAGAGGAACGTACTCTAGCTGTTTATTATTTTTTTTAACTAATTTTCTGAATTGGGGAGTGTGTAGTCAGCTGTCGGGAAGCATGCATCTCCAGAGTTCTGTGTTTTATCCAGGTGGGTGACCAGAAGTCCTGAGCATTTATGCAGCAGCCTAGAAAACGTTTCTGCACTTCTCTGAACTCTCTTTGTGTGTGCAATATCCACATTTGCTTCCTCCCTCTGTATTTGATGTAGGTCAGTTCTCCCTGCTGAAAAGATCAACCTGCTGCCTTAAATTTCTGTTGATCTGTTGTTCTTTGTGGCTGGGAATTTGTTATTGTTCTAATATGGAATTAAGCCAGCATACGTATATATATAGATTTTACAACCAAATGGCTTTGAATGCACATTTAGAACACAGCAAAGAATAGCCAAGGGACCATCTGAATTAGGGCTGCACCTAACGATTATTTTCTTGCCGATTAATCTAACGATTATTTTTTCGATGAATCGATTAATTGAATAGTTGTGATTTACCTACAATTATAAAAAAGAGAAATCCTCAAGACGAAACCGTGTCTGCATTGACAGGCTATAATGTTAGTTTAATCTATTCTCTTACCGCTACCCGGCCATTAAAGTAGACAGAAAAATATAAAATGACCGAATAACAATCTTGCATAACTATAGTATGTTACCATAACAGCAACAGTGCAGAAATTACGTTTTAACACGTGCCGATATAGAGAGTTAGCAAAACAACTTGTAGTGAATACTACAATGTATGAATGTGAATGTGCTAATTTACGATTACCTAAAAACAGAACGTACGGTGGTGTTTCGCTGCTATCTTGATGAAGTGCTCCGGGATGCTTGCGCTTCAGGTGTTCGTGCATAGCAGTCGTGCTGCTGTGATAAGCCATCTCCATTTTGCAAAGCTTACATAGCACCACGTTGTTCGGTCTCTGTCCAAAATAGTCCCAAACTTTAGATGCTCGTGTGCGAGTTTTTGTAGCCGCTGCATGCTCCCCAGAGAAAGCCATGGTTTTAGTGGGCGTGGCCATCTTTGTGGCGTCGACGCACGTTTTTGCAAATCGACATGTTTTTGTAGTCGATTATGTCGATAACGTCGACGCGTCACCCCACCACTAATCTGAATGTTTGATTAGCTGCATTAGCTACATGTTTGAACTATCTACTTGATGCAGAAAAAAAGATCCATTAATTTTTGTATAGATAGAGAAGACTGCCACCGAGTGGAGAAATATCAGATTGTACACCCTCTTTGGGATGTATCTGAAGTTTAGTGTTTAATATCACAGTACTACCTTTTATTAGATGTGGTTTTGTTATAGCTTTTTATCCTGCAGGAGGGTGTTTTTTGTATAAGAGCCGAATGGATAGTACATTTAGTATAATATGTCTGAATTTATTTTATACTTCACTGTGTGCCAAAACAATATAAATCGAGAAATATCAGCATGACAAATATGGGCTGATGTGTGATTTCCTGACTTCAGACGCTGACTGTGACATGTTTGCATTTGAATGTGACCCAACAATACACCAAACTACTACCTGTAACACTAACTACCTGAAACACTAACAAACAAAATTTTTACTTGAGGGGAGTCTCTTTTTATCAAGCTCCATCACTGATTGGCCACACAGTATACATATCTAAATACTAAAGAATACTGGAAATATTAATTTATAATGTACCAATAATTTATTAAGATTCTTGTACGCCAGATATCCTCTACACTGAGACACAAGAGCTTTCTTTAGGCTCACAGAGCTAAGTGTACCTTTCCCTTTAAGACAGGAAGTGAACATGCAGTTGTCTTGCTGTTACTTCCTGAAAGAGTCCTTTAATCTCTCATTTTAGGACTCTGGATCATCCAGAGAGCAACTGTGGACCAAATATACATGTGTTATGGGACCTGAATGAAAACTCTGTTGTGCTGTCAGGAAAGTTAGGTCCAACCGATGCAAGCTCATGTTGAAATCGGGCATGAATGTACAGCTGGCGAACCGTCCACACCGGTCTGTGCTACGGCCAAGAATCCGGTTCTGCATCTGTGTCCCCTGGGCTCCTGAAACATGCAAAACCCCACTGTGATTGTGTGTGTGTGTGTGTGTATATATATACATCTTCTGTTTATATTTTCTGCTGCATTAACAGCACATGTCAGTTAACAGTACACCATGTCCCTATCCTGCTGTGCCTCATTGTTACTGGTGTCACATCTAAATGTGTCCCTCGTTAGTGGCTGCGGAGTGCAGATACCTCAGGCGAGTTATTTTGGTGAGGGAGCAGGACGGCCATGGTAGCGAGGCAGATGGTTTAGGTTGGACACCTTCAGTCAGCCAGTGACCCTATGGGGAGGAGAGCGGGTGGTCTAATCCTGATGTAAACACATGACCTTAGCTAAAACAGTATTGACATGCAAATACATTTGCTGATGCAGTTGGATTTTATGGGGGGATGACAATGAATTTCATTATAAGGAGGTAGATGTGGCCCCTCCCCTAGTTTAGCTGCACCTTCCCCACCAAGTGAAAATGAGAGGCGGGGCCTGTTTGAGTGACAGAATTCAGCAATGGGGAATCCTGGTCCCAGCTCAACACAGAGGAGGTCTGCTTGTGTAAATCTTAACTGGACCGAAAGACCATGCCAGCCTGCCTGTGTATGCATCAGAACACACACGTTCGTTCCCAGAGGAGGCAGTAAAATCATTTTTACACACACAGCAGGCGAAGGAGGGAGGTAGGGATGGAGGGAGGGAGGGAGGGATGGAGGGAGAGAGGGAGGGATGGAGGGAGGGGCAGGCAGTGGGGACAGGGAAGCATGAGGCCGAGGGGGAGAGTGTGGCGGCATGTTGAGGAGACTGGTGTGCCGGAGGATCTGCGGCTGTAAGCACCTCTCTTTCTTACCATCTGAGGGAGGGAGGGAGCGAGGGAGGGAGGGAGGGAGAGAAAGAGGGTGTGAGAGAGACAGTCAGAGAGGGATGGCAGAAAGGAGCCAGCGTCAGACGGCAGTGTTGGGTGTGAAACAGGAAAGGCTGTGAATAGTAGCTAATCTTCATCGGAGCGTGTCGCGGTGATGAAGGGAGCAGCATCTGTGCCATGGCCGGAGCTGTTAGTGTGGACAGATGTTCAGTGTTTGACTGGGCTTCTCCTGGTTTGGTTAAGTGTGAATGGGGTGGAGGAATGTGGGAACCAGTATAGGTGTTTTGTTAAATCTCTTGCTGTGTTCAAATGGTAGGGTGTATGTCATTCTGCAGTGTAAGAGAAATATGATCACTATTGGCTTGCATGTGTATGTGTGGTGTGTATGTGTGAGGTTTGTGTGTGTTTATTTATGGCTTGGGTTTTTGCTTAGTAGTGTTTGCACCACAGAATATGTGCGAGAAAGACGTGTTGTAAGTGATGAATAGGAAATGATGTCTTCGGCAAACTGCTCTTGTATATGAGTGCATGTCTGTGTGTGTGTGTCCCTGTGTTTGTGTGTCTGGGTGTGTGTGAATAATTCATTAGAATTGATTGCTGGTCAGGCACATTTCATTGCTCTACCTCTTATGTATGTGTGGCTCAAGGGAAACTGTATAGACGACTGATGCCTCCCTAACACTTCCACACTAAGGTCAAGCTGGACAAGTCAGTGCCCTTCAGAGAGGAAACCCTTGATCAGGGCTAGTCTCACTCTCGTGATCATGTCATAGTGTAGCGCTAATGTTATACCGCAGCTGGCCTAGCATTCACGTGACAAGTTAACTCAGCATTCATATCACAGCTAGCCTAGCTAGCATTCACATGGCATCACAGTTACCTTGGCATCTACATCACAGCTAGCCTAGCATTCGCATGACATCACAATTACCTCAGCATTCACATCACAGCTAGCCTAGCTAGCATTCACATGACATCACAATTACTTTAGTATCTACATCACAGCTAGCCTAGCATTCACATGGTATCATAATTATCTCAGCATTTACATTACAGGTATCTTAGCATTCACATAACATCTCAATTATCTCAACATCTACATCACAGCTAGCCTAGCATTCACATGGTATCATAATTATCTCAGCATTTACATTACAGGTATCTTAGCATTCACATAACATCTCAATTATCTCAACATCTACATCACAGCTAGCCTAGCATTCACATGGTATCATAATTATCTCAGCATTTACATTACAGGTATCTTAGCATTCACATAACATCTCAATTATCTCAACATCTACATCACAGCTAGCCTAGCAGTCACATGACATCACAATTACTTCAGCATCTACATCACAGCTAGCCTAGCATTCACAAAAGATACAAGTTAATATTTTCAAGAGAGCCATATTCTTTAATTTAATTTCAGTAAAAAAGCAAGTTAACAAGCATGTAAACAAGCAAACATGTTAATATCTGTATATATATACATGTATCATGGATCAATAAAAAAATGTAAAAAAAAGCTAGCTTTTTATTTGATCCTCTGGAAATTGGAAATGTTGAGTGGAAAGAGGGTTTATTTGTTACTGTTAGATTAAATTACACATGGTGACCAAAAACAAAACAAATGCAAAGCTTCAGATGGCTGGAGAGGTTCATACTTGGTACGACGATGTATCGTATTGAGGCACTGAAGCGGTTTTTTGTTTGTAGAATATTTTACTATTAGTTATTTATATTTTACTTGTAGTCTTCCTGGCACTCTACACTTCAGTGAGTACAAGCAGCAATGAGGATGTCTATTCCCCTGAATACTGTGTAGCCAGACGCACAGCCTCTTTTAACCCAGATATAATTAGAAGTTATGAATCAGGTATTTGAAGTCTCTACTGTCTCCAGATAAGAACATCGATGATGATGACTCTGTGGATGGGGGACGCTCCTCCGCCTCTTCCAAGGGAGCGGGAACAGTACGGCGAACAGGATCCATGCGTCGCCCAAGCTCCGCCTCCAGCACCAAGAGCACAGGTTAGCCACGCCCTTCGATCTCATACAAACAACATAACTCATTCCACTGGAGCTATGCTTATAAAGTGCTGGAATCGAGATCAGTAAGGCAGTTAAAGACCTGTGTGTGCTCCTGTCGGCAGGTAAAGAGAGCACTGGAGCCGGTGCTGTGGACGAGGAAGACTTCATCCGTGCCTTTGAGGACGTGCCCTCCATACAGGTGAGACTGGGGCCCACACCATCTTTTACTACCTGCTACCGCCTGTAGGCTCAAAGGAGGTGCTTTTGAGCTCTGCATGTTGGCACCCCATTGGAAGAGGAATGCAACAATAACAATATTTGTGTCAAAAGATTTGATTAAATATCTCAAAAACTTCACAAGTTTTGATAGATGTTTGGTTTGATTTTGCAATGAATGAGCTTTAATTGCAGCGTGACCTGACATTCTAAAACACAAGCAGCTGTTGTTTCTGTTGCGGTGTGACTGCAGTCCTGTCAAATTGCAGGTTTTATTCACATTCATTTCAGGCGGGGTGACATCTCTACAAAGTTGTTGTTTCTTTATAAAAAGACTGTCAGTCTTTTTTGCAGTCAGCAGATGCATATCTATCTATCTATCTGTGGTGTTTACTAAAAATGCTTAAATATGCTCTCAGTTGTTGGATGACACACCTGGAAAAAAAGAAATAAGACGTGTGGTTGTGATGGCGGATTTTCTGTGCCAGTGTGTCGTTTCCGCCGTGAGCAGACTGGCCAGCAGCCCCGCCTGTCGTCCCGCGTGTCCCGTGCAGCGTCCCGGCCCTGCTGACCGTGCCCTCTGTTCCATCTTAGATTTATTCCAGCCGAGAGCTCGAGGACTCCATGACAAAGATCCGAGAGGTCTTGGCAGATGACAAGCAGGACTGGGAGAAGAGGGTGACGGCGGTGAGTTCACCGGATGTTCAGAGTTAAACTGATTCACAGAATAAATATCTGACACAGCCAGGGACTAAAATCGATCAGTGTAGTATCCGGATGTCCCAGAGGCACTTGATTACTGCCCGGTTTGTTTGGGCATTTTAATTGGTCCCTGGCTTGGAGTACAGAGGGAAGCTTGCTATGTTCTGCTGGATGCCCCTTACAGATACAGATACATCTGGAAGCAGGGTTTACTGGCCAAACAAACAAACAAACAAACAAACAAACAAATGAGAATTCCTCACTCTTGGATTGCTATTTTCTTTCATACAAATAATCTTAATTTCCTTTCCCTACACCCAAATCAATACTCCAGCTGAAGAAGGTGCGTTCGCTGCTCCTGGCCGGTGCCGGGGAACATGAGACCTTCAACCAGCATCTGCGGCAGATGGAGGCGGCCTTCAAGCTCTCGGCCAAGGACCTGCGCTCGCAGGTGGTCCGTGAGGCCTGCATCACACTGGGGTATGCCCTGTCTCGCCTCCTCTTGGCCCTCCTGTGGAAAGTGGTGTTCCATGTTGAATGGGTTCAAATGAGCTTTAACGACTCATGTGCTACAGTAACGCATTACTGTACTATAGGCATTACTGTACTATAGGCATTACTGTACTATAGGCATTACTGTAATATAGGCATTACTGTACTACTGTATTATTTGTTACTACATTAACGCCTGTACTATAGTAATGCCAATAATACAGTAATGCCTATACTACAGTAACGCCTATTCTACAGTAGCGCCTGTTAGGATATAAAGATGGTTGGAGTGTATGTACAGATGTAGTCACACACACACACACACACACACACACACACACACACACACACACACACACACACACACACACACATGCAGGGAGATTGTTAAGTGGTCTCGGGTGTGTCCCTCTCCCTCCAGGCATTTATCGTCCGTGCTGGGGAACAAGTTTGACCACGGTGCCGAGTCCATCATGCCCACACTGCTCAACCTCGTTCCCAACAGTGCCAAAGTCATGGCTACGTCAGGCATTGCAGCCATCCGGCTCATTATTCGGGTATGTACACACACACAGAGTTGGGGGCATGATTCACTGGGCCCCTTGTACAGCAGGCCGTTGACTGAGAGAACAGCAGGTATCAACAACAACCGGGTTGAGAGCTTCATATGTACCTTTTGGCATGAGGCTGGACCATCACTGAAGAGAGAGAGTGTGTGTGTGTGTTCTTTTCTGCATTTCATTCTTTCATTCACCTTACATGTGTTATTCAGCTACTACGCATGCATAACTTAAGCATAACCCGAATGACCAATCCTTACCTGGCTTGTGGATGATGTTGTGCATGTGTAAATGTACATGTATAAATGTATATTGATTTGTGTGTGTGTGTGTGTGTGTGTGTGTTGTTTCCTTCCAGAACACACACTACCCACGACTCATCCCCATCATGACCAGCAACTGCACGTCCAAATCCGTGGCCGTGCGACGGTAAGGACCACCAACCACTGCGGTCTAGCAGAGATCACCTGTTGATGTATCGTCAGACGCAGAGGCTGCTGGTCCTGATGTGGCTCCTCCCTCTCTCCTCTTCCCCTCCCACAGACGCTGTTATGAGTTTTTAGACCTTTTGCTTCAGGAGTGGCAGACGAGTTCCCTGGAGAGGTGAGACCAGCGTCTGCTTGGCCACTGCATAGTGTTTTTGTCATTCATCTCACAGCTCCAACCAAGTGTGTGTGTGTGTGCGTGTGTGTGTGTGCGTGTGTGTGTGTGCGTGTGTGTGTGTGTGTGTGTGTGTGCGTGTGTGTGTGTGCGCGTGTGTGTGTGTGTCTATATGGCAATGGCAAAATACAGATGTGCAGGATATGCACTGGAAAGCTATGTGGAACATGGGCATGCACACACACACACACACACACACACACACACACACACACACACACACACACACAGTCATGACCTTGGTCATCGCATCCATTCAGTCTGCTACACCGCCATTATCCCTAGCAGGGGAGGCCGTGGGAGGCCTTTTAGCGGGACGTCCTGCGTGCAGGTCCCCTATCAGGACTGGAGGAGCAGTAAAAAGAGCTCACGTGTGGTTTGAGGAGGCCAGCAGAGTGAACCCTGTCATTGATTACGGCTCCAGTTCCACCAGTGCTTACTACGGGACTGGGATCAGGGTCCGTCTCTCATAACGCTTCACTGTTTCTGTTCCCAGGCATGTGGCGGTTCTAATGGAGACCATTAGGAAAGGACTCCACGATGCAGACTCAGAAGCCAGATCTGTTGCCCGAAAGTACGTGTTTGGGTTTTGCACCGCTTGAAGTTCAGCCTGTATGTGCTGTACGGAATTTGTACAGTGTTGACATGCATGTTAGAAAATCACTCTGAACCTGAAGGGAATTTGGTACCAACCTGCCCCACCCTGTCCAGGTGTTACTGGGGATTCCATGGCCACTTCAGTAAGGAGGCAGAGCAACTGTTTCAGGCGCTTGAGCTGACCTATCAGAAGGCGCTTCAGTCACATCTGAAGAGCTCTGACAGTATTATGTCCCTCCCCCAATCTGATCGCTCTTCATCCAGCTCTCAGGAGAGTCTTAAGTAAGTCCTGACTCCTGACTCCTGAATCTCCAACCCTTTGCTGAACCTTCCTGTAACCTTTAACAGGTGTCAGTACCCTTCTGAGTTTACTCTCTCACTCTCTTTCAGTAGGCCGCTGTCTGCTAAAACTCCCGTCGGAAGCGGTGTAACCAGAAGTAAGAGCACATTTCTTTACTTTGTGTGTCTGAAACCAATCAGATCCTTCCAGACAGTTAAACTGACCAGTGATAAAATGTCTTGACTGCAACTCGTCTACAGAGTATCAAGCTTCATTTACCAGCATCAAATCTATTAACCAGCACATACAAATAAATTGCTCAGTCACTACCACAAACCTTAGCACTGTTTAGATAATCCTCAGCCCGTTAGTTCTAGAGTAAAACACAGTGTAGCTGTTGGTATCGTGCTGGTCACGTGATGTTGGCTCCCTCTCTCTGTGTCTCCCAGCGAAAGTGGTTAGCGCTCGAGTGTCGTCCACCCCCGGCGGGCTGCAGCGATCACGCAGTGACGTTGACGTCAATGCAGCCGTCAGTGCCGCCACCAGTGCCAAATCCCGCATGCCTGCTGTGCCCGCTGCTGCCCCCTTCAGCACGGCCGCGGCACTGCCGCCGGGCTCCTACGCTTCGCTGGGTAAAGGGGCTACGCCGTTCACACCTGGGGTTTATTGTCTTTTTGTTTTTTGTTTTTTTTAATTCGCCTCACAGTTGTACACATCACGGCACTTAATGGACGAAGCCTAAATATTATGATTTCTCTTAATTGTTTATTTTGTTTGCTGTATTTTTGCATTTTTTGAGTAATAGTTAATCGCTTTTTTCAACTCCTGTTTTCCTCTTTAAACATATGTACTACTTCCTGTTTTAATGACAGTAGTAATGATGCTAATATCGTCCTGTTTCCTTTGGTCCTGTTTGTATGTGCCTTAAGATGCTACTCCTGGTAATGTGAAGGGTAAGGTCTGTGTAGATGTGTGTGAACACCAGGTCTTGGTGTATTCGATGTGTGTGTTGAGTGGGGGATCTCTGTGTTGTAGACATGTCTTTCCTTCCGTTCTCATGCTCACCATGTGATCCAGGGGTGCTCAGCTCCCGTCTTGGCGTGTGAGAACACACCCGATTGGGCAGTGCAGCTAACGCTCGGGCTGGTTGCGTCCGTCACCCGCCAGTCGCCAGCACTGGCACTCGGCACCTCTGGCTGTAGTTAAGAAGAGCGTCTGTGAGCGTCTGCATGGATCGTCTGCATGGGGTGTACTGACCCGGCCCAGGCAGAGTGTTTTGGCTCCTAGACACCTGCAGATTACATGCCAATGGAGTGTTTCGGGTTGAGCGTGCTTTTATTTTTCTGGGGAGGTCAGCGCTTGAGGCTGCTGTGGGGGGAGGTCGGCTTTAGCTTGTGGGAAAGTCCTCTGAGGGGGAAAATGGGAAGCGGAGTTTGTGTTCGTCTACCACATCGTGTCTGGAAGTGGCCGTGCGTTCTTTTTGTTTCGTATTAGTGTTTGAATGTGATGCTTCTGTTGGTCTTAACCACTGTCCACTGTGTCTTGCATGGACAGGGACAGATTTAGATCCTGTGGGTTTTGGACTGGAGGGGAGGATGTTTATGTAGATTGAAATGATATTTGTGTCAGGTTGTCAGTGTGAGAGATTGACGTATTAATATTCCCTCAGATTTAGCATTTTCTGAACCTAGAATCTCACACAATAGTGAGTGCTGTAGGATCAGGAGGTTTTCTGAGATATAATTTATCCTTATTATAGTATTAAAAGTTGCTTTCTCTCTGCTAAAGTACAACATGTTCCCATGTCTTCCATCTCTTTCTAGGTCGCGTGCGCACTCGCAGACAGAGTTCAGGCAGTGGTGTTGGAGGCGGGGTCTCCATGACGGACAGTAGGGGGCGGAGTCGAGCCAAAGTGGTTTCTCAGTCACAACGTGAGTTTATCCCTGACATCATAATCCACAATAGCCACAAGAATGCTGTGTTGATCCTTCACAGTTCTTTGCTGTCAAGTTGTTTTAATTCCCCCCCCCAAAAATATATTGATTAGTTTACTTTTTCTTTTGCTACATTTGTCATACCATTTTCACTGAAGTGGTATGAATGTGAATGATACTTCTGATGCACAGAAAAATCTCTTTCTGTGCTGCCTCACCATAAACACTGGCCTTCCTTGCAGTATTGCCCCTACCCACAATCAGTGATTGCTTATGCAATTATTATGTCATGCCCAAAGCATGCTGGGTAATGTAGTTTCACTGACATTGTATAACGGGATGCCCTTCATTGCTCTGCGTGCTGCTCATCCAAAAGGATCCAGGTCTGCTAATCCAGCCGGTGGTAAGACTCACGGTACAGCAGCCTTAATGACTAGTCCCGCTTCTGCCCGTGTCCCGCTGTCTGCATGCTGCAGGACCCGTCTGTGCTCACGCGGGTTCCCATTAGGTCATCAGAGCATGAGCTGTCCACTCCCACCCCCCCCCGGCTCCCCGCGAAGGATTTGAATAGATTGTGAGATGACGAGTTTCCTTTTGTCAGTATGCTGATGTTCCCCATTATGTGACGTGTCACTGGTGAATTTTGTTGATGGTGGTGTGGTCAGTTTGCCTTTCGGTGGTTTAAGACTTTCTTTAATGGCCTCTCTGCATGTCCATGACCCTGAAAAGCTACGCTAAATTATTCATTCTATTACGATTAATGTGATACGTTTTGGTTCGGTTGGATTAACTGAGGTTTCTGTTTTTATGTGTCTGTATGTCTAGCTGGGAGTCGATCCAGCTCTCCCGGAAAGCTGATTGGTCAGTCGTATGGAAAAGTCTCTCGTGCCACCGGCGTGGTCACACCCTCCGAGAAGCGCAGCAAGATCCCTCGGAGCCAGGGCTGTAGCCGTGAGACCAGTCCCAGCCGCATGGGCCAGGGTGAGACACACACACACACACACACACACCCAGACAGCTGCTCTGTGAAATCAATACTGTGGATCCAGGATCCAAGATGTTCATGGTGGCAGGACCCATGTGGAATCACACTCTAATCTGCTGATCTGACAGATCACCTTGCTAGATCTGCTCAAGGATGACATTGATCTGAAATGATCTGAAATGTGTGCAACCTAGTCCTTAATGTTCCCACCTTGTGTTAGTTGTTTATTTCTGAAGTGACGGGACCGGAAGATCCATTGTTTAAATGTTTAGGGTTCAGTGATTTTCAACTGCACTCGTTTGCAGCTGTTCACCAGATCACGGGTTACAAAAGGTGCAACAATTATACCTTCTGCATAACTCCAGTTCTCGAAGGTGTTTGATCTTTTGTCCTGTCCTTTCTGCTCTTTCTAACACTCCTTTCAGCCCTGCGTGACTTACCTTTCCCTGATCTCTGTCCTGTCTTAATCGTTGCACTTTCTTCTCTCTTGCTGCTCGGCTAAATGTGTCTGTGTGGGACTGTGCTCGTTTGTGTGTGTGTGTGTGTGTGTGTGCGCGTGGGGGTGTTAGTGCGGGGCAGTCGTATCCCTCGGCCCAGTATGAGTCAGGGTTGCAGTCGTGACACGAGCAGAGAGAGTAGCAGAGACACCAGCCCCGCACGGGGGTTCACACCCCTCGGTGAGTCTCACACACACGTACACACACACACAGGTCTGAATTCATTTTACAAACTATTGTAATGTAGCCTGTGTGGCGAGGGTCAGGACAGACAGGACTTCTGCTTGTCTTCTCTCGTGTTGTCTTTCTTCTCTCTCTTCCTCGCAAACACCAAAATACAATATAGACCAAATTTAGCACGGGTTCTTATAAAAGTTAAAATATTTAGTTAAATATTTAATATAAAGATATATAAAATATTGTTATTTTAATGTAATCTTTGACCGGATTGTTGGACCTTTAAATCTGAGTTGTATTTGGGTTTGCTGCCCCTCTCCAATGCCGCCCAGCGTCCCGACGTCACTCTCGCTCCACCAGTGCCCTGCCAGCGGGCGATGCTCTGCAGACAGGTGATCTGCATGACCCTCCAATCCAGCATGTGTTCTTACCACTGCTAAGCTCCACACCTACAGGGGGCGTCAGAGAGCTGAAATGGTCACATTCCACACCTGCAGGAAAACAAACTGTTAAAAGTCCTGTTAACGAGTCTTTACCGCTTCACAACAGACAAATGTCTGGGTCACAAAACATGGAAGCAACACCTGTTTCTAGAGGCAAATGTGATTTTGGTTTCCATAAGGTGTGACATGTGCAGAATGTTTATTTGTGTTCTGTTGTTATAGGTTTTGTTTCATATTATTGGTTGTGTAGTTTTTATGTTTGTGTATTTATATTTTTTAATTTATAATTGTATCCTGGGATTGACATGTCTCGACGTCATGAAATTTTACATTGAATGATTTATGTTCAACTTATTAATAGTTTTTTTACATTTAATTTGGAGCTTTAAGGCTGCAACCAGTAGATGAGTAGATCTGGATTCGATGTGGATGATATAAAACTAAGATAGTGAGTTGATGCTTGGATTGCACTGAAGGCCTACTGTGTCAAAGTAACCAGTTCCTGGATGAACACTGGCTGTTTAAGTATGTGAACATGATGTCAGATAGATCAGAGTTATGGCCACCTCAATCAGGCACAAAAAGTCTTGATTTTAAAAAGTGTAGCTTAAAGCATCAAATTCACTTTGTGCATGTTTATTTTTTGTGATTTGTCTGGGACCTTTGTTGTTTTTGGTTGTAGCTAAGCAGTTCGTATCCCATTGCATCCAAATATTTTAGACTCCATTTTTGTTAACATAATGTGAAAGGATGCTTTTGTGACGGCAGTGTTACTTTTGCTCTGACTCTGTCCTCATATCTCCCTCTCTCTCTCTCTCTCTCTCTCTCTCTCTCTCATATCTCTCTCTCTCTCTCTCTCCCTCCCTCTCAGATCGTTTTGGTCTCATCCATCAGGCGCGCATCTCCGCCTCGGTCAACGCCATGCGCATCCTCAACACAGGCATGGAGGTGGAGGCTGCAGTAGCAGACGCCCTGGTGAGAACTCCCTCCTCTCCGTCCGCTTTTTTAACCTTCACTTCTACATGCTCCAGAGCCCACTAAGGGTTTTTTTTGGACGACCATTGAAAAGATAAATTCCCTGATAATTATCTGAGGATAACAACCATTAGATTATGTTCTTTCTGGATGATTTTCCAGATATTTCATGTTTCTTCAGGTTTCTTCCATGCCTACTCCGCACTCTTAATGGCAACATCACGCCATTCCGGCAGCATTATACAGCAAAAGCAATATATTGACTTTCTTCCGGAGGTCTGTTATAAAACTAGTTTTGAATGCTTTTTCGATGCACATAATGATGTCTGCTACTTCAAGAGCTCCTTCAAAGTAAATTGCTTTATAGTGGCCATTTTCCAGCTTTGACCTGTAGAGATGGGCAGAAAAAGCTTTGGGGCTTCTTCACGATTTAAGATTCAAAGCATTTGAGTATTTCAAGTTGATGACAAAACTGTGACACCTGGTGGTTTTCAGAAATTATAGCAGTCGTGGGTTCAAAACACAGCACTGCAAACTATACAACACTCCACCGTTTTCATATTTCATTTAAAAAAAAACATCCAGTGATGATCATGAATTATTATTAAAGTTGGTTAAAGTTCTGCAGTCAAAGCTTACAGAGTAATACTAAAACAAATGCTGCTATTGCAAAGCAATGGAATATTGCCATCTCCTAAGAGTGGCTGAATAATCACAATAATAATTATCATGGAAAAATCTTGGGCTGGTGGCAGTCAGATGGATTTTTATAGTCACCATCTAAACACAAACGAAACCATTTGCTATGTTGGTTTAATAAGATTCTTATGGATTGTTGAGAAAAACCCAAAACTGGTTGATGTTGACCATTAACAACTTTAATTGTTGATGTTAGCTCTTAGCGTCTTGGTTATAACACAAAACCAAAATTCCTGATATTTGGTTGTCTCTGCTTTCCCCTTTCTGTATCTAAAATGCCCTCAGCTTTTAGGAGACTCCAGGAATAAGGTAGATAGTCCTTCTACTGAAATCTCACCATTTTCCTCTTTTCTTCAACATCTTCAGATTCCATTTGCCGTACTCATAAACATCATTTAAGAAACTGAGGTTCTCTTATGTAGTGATTAACTACATTTCCAAAACCTACTGACCCAGATGTTTTCAGAGCAAATGTTCTGGAGAGCGTCAGAGTTAAGCAGCACACATGAAAAACAATCATAAAATCATAAACGCCCTGCATGTTTGTCCTCGATACATCAACGGCACATCCGCAGAAACGTAGCTAGCCCTGCATGCTTGGTGGTTCCTTGCTGGCGCATGAAAGCTTGATGGCGCGAACAAAGTCCCTCCGTGTCACGTGTGCGTTTGTGTCTGGATCGCAGCGGAGGCCCGTGCGGCGACGCTACGAGTCTCCCGGGATGTACTCCGACGACGACGCCAACAGCGACGCGTCCAGTGCCTGCTCCGAGCGCTCGTACAGCTCGCGTAATGGTGCCGTCCCGCACTACATGCGGCAGACGGAGGACGTGGCCGAGGTCCTGAACCACTGTGCCAGCTCCAACTGGTCAGAGCGCAAAGAAGGTCTCCTGGGCCTGCAAAACCTTCTCACAAGCCAAAGAAACCTGAGGTAAAGGCAGAGTCACCTTCAGTTATAAAACCTAAATTACAGTTCAGACCTCTTTTCTTTGTCAGTATAACTATATAAATTGGTACTTGCTTTTCTGCGGTAGCCCGGCAAATGAATATAGAACAAATGAAATATAAATGTTCTAGCTGATTTGGTAGCACAAGCTGTTCTAGGAGTGTCTCTGAAGGCCAAGTGACTGGTGATTACTGGGTAACTGGCTCAGGTAGAGTTGGGCAAGCCTCTGAAAACATGGTGGTTACACTTTCTGGAGGAATTCAGTTTGTGATTACAGGGCAGTTTGGTGGTACACAAACTGAGGTGAAATTCAGAAAAGCTCTCTTGAATTTAAAATGTGTGCCTGGACCTTCGACGGCTTAAACGAAGTGATCCTGTCTCCAGTTTTGACCTTCAAAACTCTTTTTAGAAAGTAGGATTGGTGTAAACTTTAAGTGTAAAGAAAAGACACGTAGCTGGTTTATTTTCTGTGCATCTCTCTCTCTTCCTCTTTCAGCCGTGTGGAACTCAAAAGGTTGTGTGAGATTTTCACCAGGATGTTTGCAGATCCTCACAGCAAGGTGAGTCCCATGACAAAAGACATCTTCGAATCAGCACCATGCTGAAAGCGTCACCTCCTTATCTGACGTGTGACAGAGTGCTGTGTTTCCAGCTACTAACCGGTTGTTTGTTTTCCTGCATGCCCTGCCTTTGGTTTGGAATGCTGCAACAGAGAGTACGTAAACCTTCCTCACCAACACAAATCAATCACTAATTTACGTCGCAAATGTTTTTTGCCAAAAAGTGAAGTGTTATGCTCTGGCGCTGCGGGGTGCACAGGTGTTCAGCATGTTCCTGGAGACGCTGGTGGACTTCATCACGCTGCACAGGGAGGAGCTGCAGGATTGGCTGTTCGTGCTGCTCACGCAACTGCTGAAGAAGATGGGAGCCGACCTGCTGGGCTCGGTGCAGGCCAAAGTGCAGAAAGCCCTGGACATCACCAGGTCTGAGCTCGCATGGGCGGGACGCATCCCGCATTAGATTAACTGGTGATCAACTGATCACAATTCATTTCCTCTTCAGTTTCATACAACTCCTGATACAGATGTTTTGTTTACGTCTTTACATCTCTCACAGCATTAATTAATGTGATTAAGGATGTGATTTATAGGATGCTCTTGTGAACACAGTGTTGTCCTCCCTCTCTCTCTCTCTCTCTCTCTCTTCCTCCCTCTCCCCACCTCAGGGATTCATTTCCATATGATCAACAGTTCAACATTCTGATGCGCTTTATTGTTGATCAGACGCAGACTCCGAATCTCAAGGTTTGCCCACTTTTTACATTTTCTTCTGTTGTTTCTGATTTTACTGGCATTTAAGTTGCGACATATGCATCACCAGCTTCAGCGATCATAGTACCGGCGGTGCGCCCTGACTGAACGGCTCTGCTGTGTGTAGGTGAAGGTGGCCATACTGAAGTACATCGAGTCCTTGGCGAGGCAGATGGACCCCAGCGATTTTGTGAACTCCAGCGAGACGCGCCTGGCCGTCTCCCGCATCATCACCTGGACGACGGAACCCAAGAGTTCGGATGTCAGGAAGGTGAATGTTGTCCCTTGATTCCCACGTCCCGGATATTTATATTCAAATGAACGTATGACGCACCGACGACACAACATCGTCCTGTCCCGTGGGTCGTGCCCTTTCTCCGGTCACACCTCTGGAATTGCTCGGCTCGTATTTGAACAGTGCTTGCTCATAAAGGCCCTCAGTAGGGAGGCGTACCGGTCTTCAGCTGTTCTGACCGTATGTGTGTGTGCGTGTATCCCACCCCCCCGACACTCAGACCCTGCATAGCTGGGTGAGTGAGGAGCTGTCAGGCAGGCTGGTGTCCCTGGCCTCCCTGCCCATGGAGGGCAACCTGGAGGAGAGGTGTAAGCAGGTAGTGACCTCTAAACTTTGAACTCCGACCCCTTCAACTGCCGTGCATGATCTGCCCGTAAACCAAACTTTGCTCGAGCTGGCCCTCTCCTGCTCTCACACTCCTCGAAACAAGTGTGTCCTCGAATGACCTGCAAATACATCATTCTTCTGTGATTGTACCCCTTACTCAATCTTTTAGCATGTCACCTTAAGATGCAGAACATAATCACTTTCTCTAATCTCTGATAGGTATTAACACCTCTGTCTACTGGAATGGCTGTGGTAATACTTACCTTAAAATGGCAGAGTTCTGGTTAATATTTTAAAAACCTTTTTCCAGTGCTGCCATTTGTTTAATGCCCAGAATAGATCTGTGGATGGGTCTCTGATAGCTGAGCCTGCTCTCTCTCCCGACTCTAACTTCCTCTCTCTAACTTCTGTTAGCTTCTCTCCCTTCACAAGGAAACGTCAGTGTGTACCGATGGCTCAGAGTCGGACTGCTGAAACTCAGCTGCGTTAACCTGGCACTGAGTCCCGGTGCGACTGACGGCTGGTCCGTGACCACGCCCACCCCCACCCTCCTCTCACCCTGTGCTGACTGTGTTCACGGCAGGCCGCTCAGACTGTGCTGATCTCCCTCTTCGAGCTGAACACCCCCGAGTTCACCATGCTGCTGGGGGCTCTACCCAAGACGTTCCAGGATGGAGCCACCAAGCTCCTGCACCACCACCTCAAGAACTCCAGCAACACCTGTGCCACGGTACCTCCGGCCTCTCTGCACCGCCCTTTGGGGCAGGTTTACTCCACATGCCCTTAAACGTCATGCTTTTGTTTGTTTATTTTCTGTTTGCTTCGATCGAAAGGGTTCACCCAGCAACACGGTGGGTCGGGCCCCTCCCAGACTCCCCAGTAACCGCACCAGTCCTCTGACGTCACCCACAAACTGCTCATATGGAGGCGTCTCGCCCAGGTAACCCACTGTTGTCCCAGCAGCCTCGAGCGCTGTCAATCACAGAGCCGGTGGACAGCGTCTCTGCTGTTTTGGCATCACACTCTGATCCGGGGACAGCTCTCATTCGAGGGCAAACCCTCTGTGTCCCTCAGCCAAATACTTTTTTCTTCTAGGTAAATCTGTGTGTGGTCAGTACGTGTCTGAGTACCTTGTCTCGTATTTTATTGCTAAAATGTGGTTGGGCAGCTTTCTTTGTGAAATGGCTGCATTTTGTTTGTTTCCTCTTCTGTCAGCATGTGAGCTGTCTTTAAATTCTCGAACTAGACGGGACTGAGTTTTTAGTGTTGAGGCAGAACACGTCTGACTCTCCTCCCACCTGCATGTTCTTATTAACCGGTTTATTCAGCTTTGCTTCTGAAACGAAATCCATAAACGAGTCAGGAAAACCCATAAACCATAAACCAAAGACAAAACATTTCCTCATTTCATTTACGGGTAGCATGTGAGTTGGTTGGCGGGTGTACGATCGTAATTACGAAACTCCGCCCATCTTTGTTTATGGATTTCCGCTCCACCTGAACACATTTTAATCCTGTCCAAATAGCCCGGAACCTTCTAGCACATCTGGCTTTAGGCCCACGCTAAAGCCGCTTTTTTTCCCCTTTGCTATTCTCCCTTTCCTACTACTTTTTTTCTCTTTTTCTCTCTGTTTGTTCCCTCTGCCCTTCTTCATCCCTTGTTCCTGGCTCAGTCGTTTGTGGGGCTGGAGCTCCAAAGCGTGTCCCTTCACCCCCCCTCCCCCCGGCCCCTCCGCTCCCTCCCTGCGGGCGCTGCGCCGGGCCTACTCGCCCAGGTAACGCGCCTTTGCTCGGGGGAGGGGGCGGGGTCACAGAGTGGCTAACAATGGGAGGGGGTGGGGTCGCAGAGTGGCTAACAATGGGAGGGGGCGGGGTCACAGAGTGGCTAACAATGGGAGGGGGTGGGGTCACAGTGTGGCTAACGGGAGGCATGTAGAATCAGGCCGTCATTTATACATTTCTTCCTATTGCTTTCAATTTTGCATACTGTATGGATAAATATGCCTAAATCATAAGTGGTAGTGTTTATGTTCACTTTTTCATCTATTTACATCCTCATCATTACACGTTGATTGGCTGAATCTTTGGGAATCTGTTGAGAGTCTGTTGCCATGGCGTGCCTGTCAGATGTTCACGCTGTGATTGTTTTTCCAGTCCTCTGCTCCTTTTTAGTCCCCCCCAAGCCCCTCCCCTCCCCCACGGCCCCTCCCCTCTGTGACCCATGGCTTCTGACCGTCTCGTGAACGTCACAGAGTGGTGCTGTGCGCGTGTGTCATTCTGTTTTGCATATTGGTGGAATTGAATCAAAACCACATTAAACTGCACCTCAAATAGAGTTTATTCAACTCCAGCCCATTAAAGCTGCAGTCAGAGGCTTTTGGTTGTTTGCATGTTTGTTTATTTTGTACTCCCTCAACAAAGAGCAGCCCACTCTACAGGCTTTAGAACTACAGTCCGTACAATCTAGATTTGTGAATGATTACCATGCTGTTTATCTGCGAGAGAAAGCTAAATTACTAATATATATGAAGTTAAACTGCACATTCCTACCCAGGTTAAGCACTAATCTTGGTTTTCACACTGCTAGAGAACCAAGGTGAATCACCTTGACAGAAGGTGAACAATTGTGAACAAATGGCCTCAGGCCTAATGGATGTTTTGGTGATTTCTGCTTGGACCTTCTTACTATTTTTTCTGGAGTGACACACTATCTCCTTCCAGACAGGAGAACTCAGTTGGTTTTGGTGCGTGTGTGTGCATGTGCACGTGTGTGTGTGTGTGTGTGTGTGTGTGTGTGTGTGTGTGTGTTCTGCACGCAGCATGCTGGAGTTTGACACGGAGAACTTGAACTCGGAGGAGATCTACAGCTCCCTCAGAGGAGTGACTGAAGCCATTCAGAACTTCAGCTTCAGGAGTCAGGAAGACGCCTACGAACCAATCAAACGCGACGGCAAGAAAGATGACGCGGTGAGCGTAGGTCCATGCGGAACGCATATTCAAATGAGCTGCTTGAAACGGAACTGCACTAGTTCCAACCCAACCCAGTACTGGAGCAGACCACCGACTCTGCGTGCATTAAAAGATCTTTCAAAACAGCACAGCACAGACACTGTACATCAAGGAGAGCCTGCTAAAGAAGTCACTATTGTTCAGATTGTGTGTCTTTCTTCATCATTTCCCCCTCTCCTCTCTCACACACACACACACACACACACACACACACACACACACAGTGTGGCGTGACATCGTCTGCTGCGGAGCCCCGTGTTGCCGCGGACGCGCTGGAGGGTGGCCGGACCGCCCTGGACAATAAGACGTCGCTGTTGAACACGCCGTCGCCCCGACCCTTCCTGGGACCGCGGGCACGCGACTACAACCCCTACAACTACGCCGACTCCATCAGTGCCTACGACAAAGCTGTCCTGAGGGAGGCAGCCATCGACGGCGACGTGGAGCAGTCACGTGATGGTAAGGGACCGCCCACAACTCTCCCACAGGTCATTACCCAGAGGCCTGTTGGGCAGCCGAAGGTTTCCGTAGTTAGCTTCTTTGCCATCTGCGATACGGAACGTGGCATATCGAGTTAAAAAATGGCAAAATGTCTTTGTACCTTGATAGGTCGTCGGCAAGATTTTGGTGAAAATAAAATCATGCATCCCAAAAGCTACTCGGCAGGTAATTGGATCTTTTGTGAAAGCAGTAAAACCATTTAAATGCAGTTTAAGATGTTTAAAACATTTGTGTTTTTCGGTCATTGGCCAGGCCCCACACAGCACGTGGAGCTGGTTGGTGACCTGCTGAAGGAGCTGTCCAATCACAGCGAGCGCGTGGACGAGAGGCGGTCAGCCCTGCTGGAGCTGTTGAAGGTTACCCGTGACGACAGCGTGGCCGTGTGGGAGGAGCATTTCAAAACCATGCTGCTACTGCTGCTGGAGACGCTGGGGGACAAGGACGTGAGTCGCGCGCTTTACACCGCAACACGCAATCCGAGGGGGGGAGGAGCTTGGTGCTAAAGGCCCCGCCCCTTCTTCTCCCTCCCCAGCACACCATCCGGGCCCTGGCCCTGCGCGTCCTGAAGGAGATCCTACGCAGCCAGCCGTCCCGCTTCAAGAACTACGCGGAGCTCACCATCATGAAGACGCTGGAGGCGCACAGGGACTCGCACAAGGAGGTGAGGCGTGCACACGCTCCACGCTCCTAGCCCAGGTGCACTCTGATTGGTCGGTTGGGAGTACAGTAGGGTTGTAGGGGCGTGGCGTACAGCAGATGAGCGGCAGTCCTTCCAGCGTACAAGCTCGGTTTTGCCTGTCCGTCAGGTGGTGCGTGCGGCGGAGGAGACGGCCTCCACCCTAGCCAGCTCCATCCACCCGGAGCAGTGCATCAAGGTGCTGTGTCCCATCGTGCAGACCGCAGACTACCCCATCGACCTGGCCGCCATTAAAATGCAGACCAAAGTCATCGAGCGCATCCCCCAGGAATCTCTTCGCCAGCTGATGCCTGACATCATCCCTGGCCTGCTGCAGGTGTGGGCACACACACACACACACACACACACACACACCACACACTTTTTTACGCACACACACACACACACACACACTCTCTCTCTCTCTCTCTCTCACACACACACACCCACACCACACATTTATTTACACACGCACACACACACACACTCTCTCTCTCTCTCTCACACACACACACACACACACACACACACACACACACACTCAGACAAACACACACTCCGACACATACACACACACACACTCCGACACATACACACACACACACTCCGACACATACACAGACACACACACTCGGACGCATACACACACATACACACTCAGACACATACACACACACACACACACGCGGATACACAATCACAGTGTGTGTGTGTGTGTGTGTATTTCAGGGCTATGATAACACTGAGAGCAGTGTGCGGAAGGCCAGCGTGTTCTGCCTGGTAGCGATTTACTCTGTGATTGGTGAAGACTTAAAACCACATCTTGCTCAGCTTACTGGCAGCAAGGTAAGACGCCCACATGACTGTGTGTGTGTGTATGTATGTGTACGTGTGTGTGTGTGTGTGTGTGTGTGTACGTGTGTGTATGTGTACGTGTGTGTGTGTGTACGTGTGTGTGTGTGTGTGTGTGTGTGCGTGTGTGTGTGTGTACGTGTGTGTGTGTGCTTTTGTTTTGTTACAGACTCCTTTCTATACATGCAGAAACATTTTTTCTTCTGCTCCTCATGTAGTCATATCCTCACTAATCTCTTCACATTTTGCCCTAACAGATGAAACTGTTGAACTTATACATCAAGAGAGCCCAAACCACCAATAGCAACAGCAGCAGCTCCTCTGACATCTCCTCCCACAGCTGAATCATCTGTCTCCAGACCTCAGCCAGTCCTAGCCTCACTCCTGTTCTGGTTCAGTCCCACTGAGAAGGCTGTCTGGGTTGCGGTCAGAACAAGTGCACTTCCACTGACGCGTCCCATCGATTAAGTCCTGCATTCTGTTCAAATCGCCCACTGCGGCAGGAGACGCCGATGGTGTGTGCGGTAGTGGTGGTGCGCTTGCCTGTCTGACAGCTCAGACGTCCAGTCGGTACACTACGGTGTAGGTGTTTTAGGAGACCCGTATTTAAACGCAGGGCCGAAGGACCGATTTTGTTACGTTTTTGTGTCCATGAGCCAACGGGACTGGTTTAAGAGTAGACTGTTGTCACATGACGTTGAGCGATTGTGTGTGTGTGAGACCGTGTGTGTGTGTGTGTGTGTGTGTGTGTGTGTGCGCACGTGTGTGCTACTGTCCATTGTAGGAGAGCAGTCGTGTCTCAGTCCTGCCAACCTTTATGGCTGTCCTCCCCAGTACAGTAATCTGTTGTGTTTGTCCCTCGCAATAAATGTGTCCCTGCCTTTAACACGTTGTTCCATCAGCACAGTGGCGGAGTTGTTTTTAATCTCATTTATGTCCCTCTTAGGACCAGATTTTACCGTAGCTTCTCATGCATATTTAAACCGGCTACGCGTACAATTCAAGTAACAAGGTTTCTTATGTAAGATTATTCAAGACTGGCTGAAGAAAACCTTCTGACCAATGACCTGCTGTGTTACTGTTAGCTTGAATTGGCTGCTTCAGTAATTTAAGCCTTTTAAAGTGAATGTAAGGACTTGTGACTGGTGGGATATTGACTCCCTCTGTAGTGATGGACGTCTTTAACACTGCTGCCTCAGACTTCTGGAACGTTCTCTTTGTGCATGTTAAATATTAGGGATTACAGAAAAAAAATCTTTTTTTTGTAGGGGCATTCTAAACTATATATGCAAAAACAGATTGTATTTGTACAGCGTTTTATTCTGCCCTGATGGTAAAGACAAAACAAGATGAAGGGTGAACGTCTTCCTCGTTTTAGTGTGTACAAAATGTATAGATTTCTTTAAGTGTTTCCCGTTCCTGCTGTAGTTTGGTGTCAGGATCGTTTGGCTGGTGCAGTTGTGTACCTCACAAGGCCTCTTTAGAATGAAACGATACAAAATTTAGTGGAGGATAAAAAATATATACTTTAATTGTCTTTAGGTTTGAAGACTAAAAAAGGTGTAAACTGACCAGGATATATATGGGTAATGACTGATTTGAAGGCTCAAAGACGACTTTCAGCAAAGTTGTATGTGGCTGTCCTCAAGTTCAACATTCCACAACAAAATAGAAGCGTTTTGCCTGAACCGATCTGCAGGCTCCAATATATGTTCAGTGGACGCAATAAAGGCAACGAAAATTATCCAAATTGGATTTACTGTTAGTCAAACCACTGTTTAAATCCAATGTTATGGTTTCCAGAAGGTGTGTGCTTACGTGGTCTTTCACCCTGTGCTCCGTCGCTGGTTTTTAAAGCTGCTTTGAAAGGAACCCCAGGCTCTGTGTTGTGCTACATGTTGTGGATGAATGTTGAGAGTGATCGTTTCTTGCTGTTGTTTTTTTTCTTGAGAATGATTGACTTGTCCTTCTGGTGTCCGAAACTGAACGGTACTCTTCTGAAGTAGGAAAGTGCCTCCGTTGTTTTTGATTTGGCTAGAGTGTCTAGAGGGGGTCCAAAATCCAGCCTGAGACTTGAGGATCCTTGTCTTCCCGATGCATTCCATGTGTTAGGCCAACGACGGCAAGTCTGTGGTGAATTGTACACACACACACACACACACACACACACACACACACACACACACACACAAAAATCACCAAAAAGTTGCCAAGGAGATATTTGCTATCTTTGTATCAGTAGAAAACTAAATGGGTGAAAATCATGAAGATACTAATACTCCGAACGAGACGAAAAAGCATTACGATGACTTATTTGACGCTTTTATAGTACCTAAGAGGTTCTGCTGCATGCAGGTGAACGCATGCATATTTTAGCAATCACTACTAGTAAGAACTTCTTTAAAACTTAAGTTCCCTTCTACTGCTGCCACAGTACGCTAATTATTTGTGCAGTGAGAAACGTTGTCCACTACGCGAAACTAAACAAGCTAACTTCAGAGGAATAAGTAATGCAACCCCGGGGTGTGTGTATACTGTAGATGTTTACATGTTCACTTCTTGCATAGGGCGCTATTCGCAGACTTGATAGGGTCCCTAGTTTTGCTAGGTTTGCTGGGTGGGTCCCACCTGTTCCCAGTGTTCGGAGGGGCTGAGCCCTTATCTTCCTGTTCACTAGTAATAATGTAAGGGACCTCTTTCTTACTTTGTGTGTGTGTGTGTGTGTGTGTGTGTGTGTGTGTGTGTGTGTGTGTGTGTGTGTGTGTGTGTGTGTGTGTGTGTGTGTGTGTGTGTGTGTGTGTGTAAGGCAAAAGCCAGTGTTTCACAGAGGACTGTTAATGGCAGCCAGTACAATGCTCTATCGCTTTTGCTGATGTATTGAAATATTAGACAGCGCCAACTAGTGCTTACTGCGCATGCCTTTTGTTTAGCTGCTCTTATTTAATATCCATATCTGTATTTATATTTTTGCTTTATTTTGTGTGCTCCACAGTGACTGTACATAAGACCTGTTTTTGTTACCTTCCACCTGTGGTAGAATTTGCAATATGTAAACTTTGTTTGCTCTAGATAAACAAAACCTCTGAATTTTGAAAATTCTGAAATCTGTCAGACCCTGCGTCCTTCTTAAAGTGTTGTGGTAATGAGTTCTGATGTACATAATATTCACTATTACATAAAATAAGCTCACATATCTCTCTCAGTGACAACACCGATCTCCTGGGCATGGTCACCAAACCACACACATTTACCCTCCTTAGTAACACCACCATCCTTTAGGAGTGGGGGGTGGGGGTGGTTAGTGATCTCCATCACACTATCTGTCCTTTGGGGTTGACGGTCCCCAGTATCCTACCCTCACCTTCGGGGGGAGATGGTCTCCATCACATGGTCTCTATCATTCCAACCACTGAGTGACAGTCGTACAAGTAGTATCACGGCTACGTTATTCTTCTGATACTGGCACGCTCGTGTGCATCACCATGAACCCTAGTGTCCTCCACAGCTCCTTCACATTACTCCACCACGTTACGGGTGATTGCATCATGGGTTGTTAGAGTAACCAATGGGGAAGCCCATTTGGGCCCTCTGAATGACATCACTGCAGGAGGCGGGGGCTTCCCTAGTCTACTCTGACCATGACTGCTGTAGGTTCCCTAATGAACCTTTGCCTGCTCAGTGGGCCTACATAATAAAACACACTGCTTGAGCCTGTTCCCATTAAATGGAGTTCAATTCAAATGTAACTGAGACACAGAAGTGTCCTTCACTGGACTGCAAACTAATGATACAGAGTAAAGTTGCTTTTAACTTGCTATAAAACTTAGAACAGTATCCCCATAAGCCTTAAGAAATTACTAACAAATATTTTGCACTCAGATTACACAGAACCAAAACAGAGTTCACACAGTAAACAACTGAACCCAGATTGGCAGGAGAGCCGACGACAGCTCTTCGGGGCATTGGGTTTAATCTCTTCGGTAGAGCAGGACGTGCAGAGGACACATCACATTACACTCTGGCACAGCAAAAAGGCCACTGTCGTAAAAATACGTACGGACTGCTGCACTTCTGAAGGGCGCGAGGCACTTCACCAAAGGCACTGGATTTGCAACACCTCTGTCGATTGAAGTGCGGAGAGGTAAGTGTTAATGGAATTCCCTTTCATGCTTCAGGTGGGAGATTGAAGGCAGGAACAGTTAGACTTACAGTTTGTCCTCTAGAAGAATTCCTTTTTTTTATCCACTTGCTTTTTTTCCACAGCTTTTATAAATCACTGCATACACATAAATCGCTGAATATTACGCAATATAGCGTCTCATAAACCATGTAAGATGAATGTTCCTTGTTTGCATAGGCTACATGTAGAAAAGAATTCGTCATCCAGTCTAGACTGGTGGTATTGCCACATTGTTGTTGCAGTTCCTAAGACCATCACAAGGGGGTAATATAGAGCTGAGTATACGGTTGCGAGTGCATTCCAACTAACTTTCCTCGATCTCACACAACCTCGACACTTGCTGCAAAATTTAGATGATGTATGGAATTGGAATGTTCATCCCACAGTATTAATATACCGAATAACAGAATAACGTTTTTGCTTATGATGTGCTTATTGTGATGGATTATACAGATAAGATCGTACGATAGCAGTAGACGAGCAGTAGGCCTACTGGCTTGTGTGATGGAGTTTGTGAAGGATGTCATAAAGTGGAGACAGAAAGTGAGCATGTACATTCAGACCTTACACAGACCTTTCTTGCCCCCCCCCTCCCCCCCCCCCAGCTTCTCATGAATAAAATTATGGCATAATAATCGAAGGAATGAGAATGACTGAGCAGTAATTGGCTAAATGACTGTATTTATACACATGTCCTGACAAGACATCATTGCTCTTTAAGATCAAGAGTGAGTGTGTCATCTTCTTAGCAGGACTGTCACTGGGAAATATAATCAAGCGCACTGAAGCTGAAAACGACTATATTGCGGTTCCGCTGAATCGTGATTGCGTTACTCGGGGTCACGTGAGCTGCGGCGCCGAGTGTTTTCTTCGGGCTGTCTCTACTGATAAATACATTTACATCAAGAAATTGATTTACTGTAGAATTTATCCTGTGTCATCAATCATTCAATTCCTAGCGCTGAATAGTTGAAAATTACCTGTTCGTAGTGGCTGCCCGCATACCAATTTATTGTAGCGCGGTTGTCAGCTGCCGTCCGTTTCGAAATCCCGGTTAGGATCAAACATATTGCCACTGTTTTTGAGGAGCTTCTGTGTATTCTCTTTTAAGCTGGTAAAAACGGAGGATTTCACGGATTTTCAAATGACGCCACACTTTACCAAGTATATAGCCTACTTTATTATACAGTAGACCTATTTAACGGGTTAGATATTCTAGCCCATATATGCTTTATTCATTTCTTGGTTTTCTTGTTTAATTATGTTGTGAACAGTGCATTGTAATGCTCTTATCATTTCATTTCTATTTAGGGCAGCAAATTAGCGATGCTGGTTTCACATTCCATTATTATACCAGGTAGTCTCTACCTTTTCTTTTGAGACGGACTCTTTATAGTAAGTTTATCAGAAGCTGGCAGCTCTACAAACTGGGTTGGCCTAAATCTCTAAATATCTCTCCCAAAGTGCACGTATTTATTTGTTTAATTTGAGGTGCAGTGTTGGTGTGGCAGGTACTGCTGTGCGCGTGATGCAGGTGTGAGTCTCGCGCTCCGGTGGTCACGCCCCCTCTCCAGCGTGGCGCCACACGCGCGTCCTCATCAATATTCACCTCGCCGTCCAAAATTAATTTTATTAAACCCCCCCCCCCCCCCCCCGTTCCTCTCGCCAGGCCTTTCTGTTTAAGCATCTTTTTAGTGTATGATTAGCGCGTATTCCCCAAACCTGGTCAGGAGTGGCGGCTGGGGCGAGGAGGTCGAGCCGGTGAAAGAGAGCGACTTCATTGTGCGATGACTGGACCATAAATCATCGGCCGTTTTCTATAAATCACGGCAGATGGCGGGGAGCGCGCGCAGGGCTCGTGGGAGCCCGCGCGGGCGCCGTGCATGCTGGGAAGGCTGGCCTGCAGCAGACGCCGGCCGCGTAGGAGGTCAGAGCGCGGGACGGTTGTGCGGCGCGGGGGAGAGGAGGAAGGAAAGGCGGAGCTCCGCCTGCGGGACCTCCTCGGCAGGCAGCGGTGATGAGATGCAGACCTGGAGGTCCGGACGAGCCACCTCTCCGGCCTGGCCTGCGCTTAGCACGTCTAATCGGCCTGATTAATATGTATGCGCTTAGCTCCCCCGGCCCATGTGAGGCCTGTCAAACTGACATTAAAATGTCTCGTGTTGGGGGGATTGCGGGGGGTGAGCTGCCCGTCACATCATCCATTTTGATTATGAAGACATAATTGAGCTGAATATTCCCGTAGTACAGTCACAACGCTGCGCAGTGTCAGAGGCTGTCAGACAGGCCCGCCTGGCATTATCTTCACTGCATAGGCCTTCACATCTTGCATATTTACCACTTTAAGCCATTTAAAAAAACAAACAAACAAAAACAAACAAAAAACAAGGTTTTGGAAGCTGCCTGGCGCACCTTATGGAAGGGCTTTGAGTATCATTAAGACACTAAGACTTTCAGTAGGCCTATTTGCTGCAGTGAATGTCTGTTCAGTGTTTAACATTTATAGATATCTTGTCAGCTTGTGTTATATGCTGTGTTTCCTATATCTCTTTTACAAGACATCTTCCTTCATTGTTCATTTTCCTCCTGTCATATGCAGTAATAATTGGTTCAGTATTTTCACAGCAGTGCTGCGTCAGTATTGGGCGGTTTTGTTCCAGTAGACGTTGACCCTCCACGGCTGTAGATATCTACCTCACTGTTCCTTCAGGGTTTAGACATTGTTACACGGAAAACCTCTAAATCCAAATTTAGATAAAAAAACAAACAAATGAAAGACATACTTTTGTTTACAGTGCTATTAGTATCTTCATTAGCTGCGTTCGTTGAGTTAAAAAACACACATTTAGCACGTTTTCTTTGCCTAAAGCCTTTTTAAATTAATAAACACCAGAAGGTGTCAAAATTACTTTTGCTTGGTTCCTGTTCAACATGTCCACTAGAGGGCGTATAAACGCTGATTATTTGTTAGCTCTTTGAACCATCTCATTGAGGAAAAGGAACAAACCCAAATGAAGCCTGTTGCGCTACTTTACAAAACAGATCAGTAATAAAACTAAATAAAAACCCAAATTAGTTATAACATCAGTAATATGTGCATAATAATATATGCATAATGGTTATGAAATATACAAACTACTAAAATCAAAGGTTTGGTTCTTTTCTAATACCAAACAAGCTTGAGGGAACTGTTGCAGTAAAACAAGGGATATAAAACAACACTTTGAAAAACCAACAGCAACTGGCCACCAAGCCCAAGTTTGGTGCTCAGGGGGCGTCTCTGTTTTCTTGCTGCGGTGAGAGAGGGTGTCGGGGGGCGACCCTGTAAACCTCGAGTCTGCGCAATCGCGTTCTTATTTAACAGCAGGGTAAAAGATGTCTTCCTCTGTGCCGGGTGAATTTATGCCGTTGTCTCAGCTCGAGACCTGCCGCTCCTCTGATCTGCTTTTACTCTGGTGACCTCTGACCTTGGGGTCATTAGGGACAGGCTCAGACTGGCGGTGGGAGCTTGTGCTTAATCAGACGGTGTGTTTAACACAAGCTGGGCCTCAGCTCAAAGCCATCTGACATCTGGTTAAAATTGCCACCTCACATAATTATGTGTGATTTCTTTTTGTTTATTATTGTTTGTTTTGCTATTTATAAATGTGGTTTAATGGTCAAAGCTTGTAAACCATCACCAGGGAATGAACTGTGAAGCCTTTTAATGTTTAAGAGGAAATTTTCTTCACTTTGTCATAGCTCACATAGAAAGACGAGAGAAAATGACTGAAATTGTTAACATGCCTTCAGATCTGTAGAAAAATCACACCTTTCTTTCTTTCTTTCTTTCTTTCTTTCTTTCTTTCTTTCTTTCTTTCCAGGGCTTCTTGGGAACTCCAGTGAGCACATGTGGTCGGCCAGTGTTCCCACGTTCATGGCTGTCTGACAAACACGCAGAGGGATCTCGCATTGCAGACTCTTGCTGCTGATCCAGCCCTCCACGAGCCCAAACGGGACAGACCCGCGCAGGACAGATGTGGTGCTGGCCAAGGGGGCTTCGTCTGGCGGGGACGCATCGGGCTGTCTTCTGCGGGATGTCCTTCTACACTCTGTAATCATGCTGCAGTCAGAGCATTTGTATTGTCTGCCTTCCTTAGTTGTGTTTATATAGCAGAGATTGGTAACTCTGAGATGTCTGTATTTAGATATGAATGATGTACACAGTGTGATTACATGCTGCATCGCTGCTGTGATTATGTGTTCTGAAGTCTTTCCTTTGGTCTGTATAACAGTTTTAAAACGATGGTGGTGTAGGTGTGAGCTGCAATGCTGGGTGGAGATGGGGCAGCAGGGGTGGAGAGGGGGCCACGGTGTGTGTGGAGGTGCTTCTAGAACAAATAGGGCAGTTTTGGTAATCTGCAATAATAACCTGTGCTGTGAATAGGAACTATTAGAGCAGGGTATTTGGTATCTGTCCGAGGTGTATACTGACTCCATACCAAGCCAGCAAGGGGATGGGAGGAATTAGGGATGTGTGAGAGATGGAGGGGAAGAACCTTCTGGAGGTCAAGGACATTTGGGGGTGGGGGTGGTATCTGAACATGGAACGATCCTTCTCCACAGCCGCCGCGCAGCCTGCTGTCAGGGGGCGCAACCACCGACATTAATGCAAATTATAGTCTGATAATTTAATAACTCCGCCAGCTTGATCTGTCCTTTTTATTACAATTATCATCGGCCAGGGGGTTGCGTTCCGTCATCGCAAAATAAACATCATCTATCATCCTTACGGATGATTAGTCTGTGACAGGCCGCGCGAGTCGCGTTGCATAAATGAGAGCTAATGCCGGTCGGCCGAAAGAACTGCACTCTGTTTTTCACACGCCCAGATTAGATGTTGTCGGCTGGGTCTGATGCGAGGTTATTACCCAGGGCCATAATCAGACCCAGGCAGAACAAACGTTGGCTTCGCCGGCGCACCGATCGTCCGCAGAGGCCGAAGAGCGAGCTGCATTTCCCGGTCGTGTGAGGGCAGGTATAACGCCTCCGTGAAACTTTACCCCACTACTCTCGCTATCGGAGGGGGGGGGGGTCTACCGTATGCTGTATTTCACAGCTGAAAGAACCACAGATATTACGTCAAATAATTTGGGAAACGATTTTTACAATATCATCACCTTCCAAATGTTCTATTTTCTTTTTTTCATAATGTTAATTTTATTTTTGTTCCAAAAATCCTTATAGTCCTTGTGTTTTTTTCAGTTCATGCTGGTCATAGATGTTTTAATCTCAGCCTTCAAGGATGAACAATATATATATATATATTTTTTGCGCTGTCGGGGTAAGAGACAAATCAAACGCGAGTGTGTACTCAGTGGGCATAGGAGACAGTCAGAGTCTTTGTTCTGAGGGCCCTTTATGGCTTTGTTTTGAAATTCTGAAGGGGAAAGGTTTTCCTACCCTGAGCAGAAGTCTACACCCCCCCCCCCCTTCTGACCACAACACAGTGCAATCTTTAAACCCACAGGCTTTGTGAAGATGTAAGATATATTATTTATACTCAAACCACCATTACATTGTTGACCTTGAGTGCCATTGAGATGAAAGACATGGCACCTGTGTTTTGGGTTCGGGTTGTGAGTGAACGCTCTGGAGTTTTTTGGGGGGTGGGGGACCTCCCCTTTTCTAGAGAGAAAGTGCTGGCGCAGGAAAACTCGTGAAACACCAGCATCTCTGAAACATTAGAGGCAAATCTAGGTCTCTCTCAACTTGTTTTGGTCTTCTCCTGCATGGCATTGTGCTACTTTATATATCACACCGTTTGAGTGGGTTTTTAGTGATAGCTTTCCATTAACTAAAGGCTTATTTTGGTTGAATTGCCAACAAATAAAATTACTAGAGTTTATCTGAGAAGGTCTAGTTGACAGGCCCAATGCCCTTTTAGACATTGTAATCTTTCATAAGACCACTTCAGTTCACTTCATAAGACCATCTTTCATAAGGATCACCGTGAATATGAATGTCTGCCATCCACAGTATTAATATGCAGCTGGTGGACTAGTGACTAGATTGCCCAAGTGTGCATGTGTGTGTGTGTGTGTGTGTGTGTGTGTGTGTGTGTGTGTTCAGTGACCTGGGGGTGTAGAGGTGTATTTTGGGGGGGTCCTGTGTTAGAATAAGAATGGTGAGGTTTTAATGAGGCTTTGAGGGGAGGAGACGATGGGAGAAGTAGGGAAGATCAGGGAGGAGAGGAGCAGGAGAGGAGAGGAGGGGGTTAGATGCCATCTTTGGACTCTCTCTCTCTCTCTCTCTCTCTCACACACACACACACACACACACACACACACACACACACACACACAGTTCTTGCTCACTCTGGTTTATCGCTGAGCTTCCTTCCTCCACCTCCATTCTTCTCCATGTTCTCCTTCTGTTTGGTTGATCTGAGCACATGTGTATGCTCTGCCCATTTCCCATTTGCATATTTTGTTCATCAAATATTCCAACAGGCCTCTCAGTCAGGTCTAGATCTGCACATCTTCTCCGCACTTGTTCAGCGAAGCACCTGACTGTTCTCACTGATGACTCACAAGAGCAGGCATGCTGGGAAAGAAACGAAAGGGTGAAGGGGGCGTGGCTACGGCAGGGACAGGGCAGCCCCCTCTCACCGGCGAGGCGTGGGGTGATCTTTGGCCCCCCGAGTGTTTGTTTCTACCCTGCAGGGATGCTGGGAAGGTTTTCCCACCTATAATGTGTGTGTTTTACACCTCTGGGTGCTAAAAGCCACCAACATCCTGTGAGGTGTGGGGACAGATTTACTAGAGGACAGGAGCTTCCCGCCAACTTCCTCTTCCCAGGGACAGCAGATGGGTGGTGGGTTTGCTGGTGGTGCTGACCACAAATCTCACACCGACCGTACCTTATGCTCGCTGCTTTGACATCTGGCTCAGAAGGGGCATCAGTAGTGATCAGGGAAGCATTTACTGTCATGGTCTTTGGCTTCTAGTTGGACAATTATAACAATGCAACAATAATCTTGAGCAGTGCAGATCAGCTCTCAGAAACTTGAACCAATGTTTCTCATCGTTTTGCTGTATTTTATATACATTTTGTATGCTAAACAGTTTTTAAGGAGTGTTTTATATCTAGTCAGTTTCTGTATAAAAAGCCTTTCACTGTATGTAATAATATGTGTACCCTGGTGAATTAATGAGACATAATAAACCGTTGAGGTACGCAGCAGGCAATGAATGCGCAAACATTTCCACTTGTTTGATGAGGGTTTCAGAACCTGATAAGAGACCATATATCACTTTAATAAAATAATACCTCCAAAAGAGCAATGGAAAAAATGATCTTTTTAGATCAAAATGGATAATGTGCATCACAGTAGCTTTTTATCGCAATTGTCTGTTAAAGTCCCAAAAACAGATGGTGTGTTATTCCAAAACAGATGCTATTTTGCATAGAACCACCACATGAATATTTATGCTTAATTATTTTGTGACACTGATGAACCTGTAAGCGTTGAGATGCTTCACACAAGCCACCCTGTAACCCCAGTTAAAGATGCAGTCTGTGGTGGCCTGTGCCAACAGAAACACTCTCTCACCCGAAACATGTTTTACCCAGTGTCCTTCTGACAAACTACCATACCAGCAGTAGACTGGACTGATTCAAGCCAGCTTTGGAACTTTCTAAAATTGGATTAGAGTTGTGCACTGCATTTGACTGTGTGTTTTCTCCTGAAGGTTTTTATCGATAAAGATCTGTCTGCACTATTACTCAACTGTACTGGAATTTTGGAAAAAACAGATTCTGATGTTATCGCCGTCGCGCTGTTCACGCACACACCTGCATGCAGACGCAGATACTCAGATCACAGATGTACAAACAGCAACAGCGCCCGCTTAAATGCGTCAAATCGCGTCAGGCACTGACAAAGTCTTCTGTCCTCCAAACTTTCATCCTGCAGGATGACTTCTTCCTTTTCCTGTTGTGACAGGCCCCAGGGGGGCTTCTGCTCGGGTGATGGGGCAGCTGTCCGGGTGAAGACACGGGCACGGAGGGGGATCTCACAGCTGCCCTGTGGTGCCGTCCGGACTCCCTGACTCGCTGAACGCCAGCCGTAATTAGACACTAGGAGGTGTTGGCACCTCTAGCCGTGTTAGCATTCTTAATAAAATACAAGCCCATGGCCTGCACAGGACAAGCGTTTTGATCCAAGCCTGCTTGCAGTGGTCGGATGAAGCCCTCCAGATCCAGAAGCGCAGCTCCTACTGTTACGAGGACTAGCCCAGGCTTGTGGTTTCATTTGTAATGGATAAGACTGAGAGAGTATTTGGATGAGACCAGCGATCAGGTCCCAGCACAGTAATCTGTGGACTGGAGTCTGCGGTGTAGCAGCACGCCCAGGTGGAGGTGTGTTTCCTGCATGGGGGCTCCGGGCAGTGGAGGAAGACAGGGAGGGGTGAATAGGGGCTGCCATCAGCAGGCTGGGGGTTGGAGGGTGGAGGGGTGAGGGTGGAGGTGGGGTGGGTGGGGGAGTTGGGTAGTGATTCAGCTGGGCCTGTCTGGTCGGCTGCAGCTGGACTCCATTTCTGTCGATACAAAGCTCCCCACAAGAGCAGAGTTAGCATTCCTGCTAAAGCTGTCCCATATGAGACTGAGCTGCAAACATACACCCATGTAAGAATGAATGTTTACACCTTCCTTCTCTCTCTCTCTCTCTCTCTCTCTCTCTTTCTGCCCCCGCACTTGCTCCCACTTTGTTCTTAAACACAGATTCACAAACTCAGCAGGTACAGCATATCACAGAGCCCAAGCCACCCCTAGTTTCCTGCCTCCACCAGGCGTGTGTAGGTAAACCTCTTGCCTTTGAAGTAGGTTACAGGAAGCCCCCTTCTCTAACTCTGCCACTGGGTCCCATTCACTCCCTCTGACCTTTTGGCATCAAGGAATTATGCAGTAAGGAATATTAATATTCACCAGACCCAGGCTAACGACCTCGAGTGTTCACCATGGTACCAGCTTCAGTCTGATTGGCTGTGAGGTGGTCTTATTATAATGAGGGGGGCAGAAGTCAGTAGGACAGAAGCATGAGATATTAATATGTCTTATAAATCGCCCCTTGGGTGTTCTTGCCACCCCCCCTGTGGCCCAATCGCAAAAAATATTCAAGCCGTTCCTGTTCCTCAGGAGGATCTGATCTTTAGTATCGCTCTGCATAGTTTTCTTTTTGCCCCCGGCGGTGCTTAACTCTCCCACTAACAGGCTCAGAAGGAGGCGTGTCTAAGACCTGCACAGTCGCTGTGGCGTCCGTGTGGAGGAGACACTCGAGAGCCTTTAAACGCACGCTGCCCAAGTTAAGCCGTCGTTAGCCTGGGGGACGTAGTGTGATGACGCTACATCCTGTCCTGGGCCCTGGGGGCCGGACGGTGTCGACACGTTCCTGGCCGGCGGGGGCAGGGGTGGGTTAGTGCAGCGTTCTGGAGACTTCGCTTCTTTGTGTGTGGTGTGCTGGAATAAGACCTGCACAGAATGATCACGCACAACCCTCACTCAACATGGACGTCACCTGCAGTCTCGGACATTATTGTCCGCAGCTGCTGTAAAGTGCTGCACTGAATATGGACTCATTTTTTCTGTGCTGCAGGTTGAGTGGCCACATCCAGGCCTGCTGCTTGAACTCTGCACATCTGTCTTTAACTTGTCTTAACAGGAGCTCAAAAGGACATTTGACTGTGAAATGGAATCATGTCAGATGTTGGTTCACACATTAGACACAGCTAAAGGCAACAGCAATAATCCAGAATTAAAATAATCCTTAATCTCTGATTATCCTGATCTCTTGAAGTTTTTTAAAATGTATGTCTTTATAAATTACATTATTCATCTGGGAACAGTTTTGCTGTTTCTTTTAGCAGAGATCACATCTCCGGTTGTGGGCGTGTGTTCTGCTGGGCCTATGGCTGGGTGGTCAGAACGATGAGCACTCTCGGGCCCAAGACTGACATCTCTCACTTCCTCACTCCCTGTGATGCTCTCTTCAGCTGCCTGGGCGTGGCCTCTGCCCCGGACCCGTTGCTCTTTCAACAAGGTCTGTTTTAAAAAGCCCATTTTAATGAGACTTTTCCCATCCAGCACAGTTACACTGAGCACTGAAGTAACCAGCACCAGTGTAAGTACGCAGGCCACACGTAAACACCAACTAACTTTTTAAAAAGGTGGTAGTGCTTTCATTATACAACTGCTACAGTGTGACTGTACCATTAATTACAGTGTAATACACTGAACAACCGTGTGCACAGCATAAGTATGTGTACGTATGAATGCATTGTTACATAAAAAAATAGCAGCCTAACCAAACTATGAAAAAAAAGATGCGTTTGGAAAATGGAGATTGATTGCAGTCCTCTTTTCACACTAAAAATGAAGGGGACAATTCACTGGGGTCGTTCTTCACTGGGGTCGTTCTTCACCGGGGTCGTGCTTCACCGGGGTCGTGCTTCACCGGGATCGTGCCTCACTGGGGTTGTGCTTCACTGGGGTCGTGCTTCACTAGGGTCGTTCTTCACTGGGGTCGTTCTTCACTGGGGTCGTGCCTCACTGGGGTCATTCTTCACCGGGGTCATGCCTCACTGGGGTGATGCTTCACTGGGGTCGTGCTTCACTGGGGTCATTCTTCACCGGGGTCATGCCTCACCGGGGTCATGCCTTACTGGGGTCGTGCTTCACTGGGGTTGTTCTTCACTGGGGTCGTGCCTCACTGGGTTCGTGCCTCACTGGGGTCATGCCTCACTGGAGTCGTGCCTCACTGGGGTCATGCCTCACTGGGGTTATTCTTCACTGGGGTCATGCCTCACTGGGGTCGTGCTTCACTGGGGTCATGCCTCACTGGGGTTATTCTTCACTGGGGTCATGCCTCACTGGGGTCGTGCTTCACTGGGGTCGTGCCTCACTGGGGTCATGCTTTCTTTACCTCTCATGCTTGCTCTTGCTTTCTCTCCATTAGTTCAAAAAGCCAAATATGGGACAGGCGTGGTCCATCCAAGGAGGTCTAGGGAGCTGTGACACTCCTCACCAGTAATCTTCTCCGCCTCCTACTGGCACAAGCAACACACGAGCCCTCAGTTAGCAAAATGACTCGGAAAATAATTTCCCAGTTCCTTAGTGGGAACATCTGTGAGAAATATAATGTGGTATGTAATGAGGAAACATTGACTGTGAATGCAAGTGAATGCTCAAACTGACTAGAAAATCATTTTTAAATCTAGATGCACTTCCAGGTCAAACTCCAGATGTTTTGCAGAATAAAACCGGAACGACCCATCTAGTATTTCCATGTTCTGTCCGTGTGGTCATGGCAGGTAACACACAGGGTGCAGCCAGGAAGCCTCAGTCCTTGTTACACAGTGACATCAGTAATCCCAGCCATGTGGGCAGCACACAGATGACGCTGTGGTTCAGAAGTGGGACAGAGAGAGGCAGAAAGAGGCCTTAGTGCCTGGCTCAAACGCTTTAACTGCGCACACATCTCTGCTGCAAAAACCTTAAAAAACAACAAAAACTAAAAACTAACACAAGCAAAAAGGCAAAAGAGACAAAACAGGCATGATGTGCCTGCTGGTTTGGTTTCGCTACTTTTAAACATAACTTTACTACAACTCTTAGGTAGGTATAAGTCAGAATGAAGATTTTAATAAGGGTCTTGAAATAGAAAATATTGAGTTTAATCTATTCATCAAATTAAACCCCACACCCTCAAATTTCTTCCCATTTCATGTCAGCAAAATAAATGAAATAATGAAAATACTCTGACTAACAGAACATTAGACAATAACACTGCTGGTCTTAGACTACAGAATGTTTAGAGGCATTATTCTCCCTCGGTAACATGGCTACCACCAGCAAACTAGTACCCAAGCCCATGCAAAACTAGAATAAAAGAAGTAATAGCTCAAAGTTGATTTGTTTTGAATTGATTAATATCAGTGTTACTTCTAAGGTGCCCATCAGTGAGAGGAGTCAGTCGCACGCTCGGGCGGGTGTGAGTCCGCCCTACCCCAGTGTGTGTTAATTAGCTGGCGCGCGCGGCCTCTGGGCTAGGGGGCTGGCCGTGTGCTTAATTGATTGATTGGGCAGCATGTGTGTGTGGCTTCTCAGCCTGCTCCCATAGCTCACCCAATCAGTCACCGGGCTGTTGCCGTGGACAGCAGCACTACATTACAGCCTCGTTAGCTCACCGCTCTCCTGAGCCCCCGCCCCCTGGCTCTCAACACACACCATTATCAACTCCCATAAGTCTTTCTCTCTATCACCTCTTCCATCCGTCTCTATCTGTCTGTATCTCTCTCTCTCTCCCTCAGGTGTGTAGGACCGAACCCTTTCTTGAACTAAGGAGTGCGCTTTAACAGCCATTCGTCCCATATAAAGTTTCTGCTGAGATTGTCCTGAATGCTTTGGGGACTGGTGTATTGGTGGAAGATGTCAAACTACCATCAGAAACCCGGCTATTACCTCCGTCGAAGCTTCTAATCTAACAACTCTCACGCTCTCATTTTAGAAATTAAAGACAAAGATTACTTGACGAGCGCTGAAGTTTAATTACATTATTTACATTCTGCTTTAAATTTGATGTGACATAGGCTAATATAATATCAAATACCCTGAATAATGAGCTGCTTTTATTGTAGTATTTCCATTTGATGCCACGCACCCTTCGGAACGCAAACTCCGTTACGCTGCAGCGCAGACGTTTGTCAGGATGTGAACGTTTATTGCTTCTGCCGAATTACTGCACCTATGCAAAGCCAGCAGCAGCCAAGCTAAATTAAGTGCCAACCGCACAAAACACACCCTTACTGCGCACAAGTGTCTAATTATCAAACTAATGAGGCACCTGGCAGAGGTGAGTGGGGTCACTCCTCCACAGCGCCTCTCCAATCAAAGCACTGGACGTTTCTTCTCAAAGCCCTCTCAGGCCCTCTCACGCTCGTCGCCCAGACGAACGCTTGTTAAGGTTTCTCCTTCTTCTCTTTTGCTCTCCTCCCATTCGTCCTCGGGCTATTTTCCCCCTCGTCGGTTTCTCAGAGAGAATAAGAAATTCCAGCTATCAGAAAGCGCAGATCAAACGGGGCCTCGGTTGAATTCGCTGTCAGAATAAAACCATTTGTTCCTGTGGATCACTCGTCCCTGGACTTCTTCCTTCTTCAAGTGTGTGTTTAATGGGCTTTCAGCTACCCCCCCCCCCCCCCCCCCCAACCCCCCTCCACCCCCCACACCAGGACCTGTCTGCCACAGTTCATTTCACCAAACATGGCGGTATGCTTAAGTGAACTCGCCTGCTCAGTATGCGTCTGTTTTTATTTAGGCCCCGTTGTTCATGTGTTTGTGGAAAAGTAAAGTGATTGTGTGCTTTGCACGGACCAAAAAAACCAGAGTAAGCTAGCGATGTGATTAAATGAGAAAGATATGCAAATGTTTTACATGCTACACGGAGTAGAAAAATGCAATGTGGGAAAAGGGTAAAAATGTTATTCAAAGGAAAAAGTTCCTATACTGGAAAAACAATCAACAGGTCTGTATGTTTAGCTTCTACATTAAAAAAAGCAACAAGCATATGCTTGTATTCAAGGAGGATCTGGCGCAGGTCTCCTGTGACTAGCCTCTCTTTCTCTCGACCAGCCAGTGATTAGAAACCCAGTCGTGCATTATTACAGGCTCTTGTGAGGACCAGTATTTCAAAAGACTCCCCAACACAACACCAGTAGAAAACCAACAATAATGTATTTCTTTAAAAAAATGTACAAAAGATATCTACATACCCAGCCCTAGTAAAAGGTATCTGGTCACATATAAAAAAACCCGCAAAATGATAGTGAAAACAAACAAACAAAAAGATTATATGTGACATCAGGGATCAGAGTTGAAAATCCAAGACAGTCATTGGCTGGGATGAGCTCTGGTCACGCCCACACTGCGTGAGAGTCGTCCGCCCTGTGCAGGGTCTCCGGGTATCACACGTCTCTGCATTCTGTCCTTATAAACAAGGGTTCCATAGCACGACACTACAACGTCTTTGTTCCACGTACAATTTCTGATATATGGTGCTCAATTCTTTGACATCTTTGACACCAAATATTTAGCCCGTGCAGAGGAAAAGCATTCAATTTGACATTTCCTTCTATATAGTGTGTGTGTGTGTGTATACCTTTGTTCCATCAGCATGTAAACAAAAATCAAACATTTGCAATTTACATAATGTACAGCGTTTCTACACATCCTCAAGAGACATGACTGGATCTTTGTTGCTTCCTGCATATGCATTTGCATAGCAAGGCACTTGATGTTTTCTGTTCACCACCATAAAAGCATACAAAAATATTGGACTGAGGCTATTCAAAATCTCTGTATCTGTACAGTATACAGTACAGTACATATATTGATCTACGGCAAAATATGGCTTTTGTAACAGGGGAAACTACCACAAAGTCTCTAAACTAATGCTACACAGGATAATACAGTTAAAATGTGTTTAAAAAAAGACATTATGCTATGAGAAGTCTGCTTTGATAAACATTCTTAATTTTATATTCATAGACAGCTTGTCTACTTCAACATTTTTGTTCTTGCTGGACTTCTTAAGACATCATGTTGAGGAACTTGCTCTCCTCTGCCAGTGCTGTCAGCATGGAGTTCATGTCTCCGATGGCCATGTTACCAATTCCTGCAGGAACTGGGGGCAATGTCACTGAGTTGCGAGGGGTTGTGAGGCGTGAGGAATTCTGGGACAGGCTGCGGAGGATGCTGGGACTCAGAGTTCCCGAGACGAGGCTGGAATGGTCACCGTCGTCCAGCATGGTGTCAAAGTCGATCTGAGGCTGCACCGCCCCGTTGGAGCAGTCCACTGTACTCGACACCTGATTGGCTCCTGGAGAGCCAACAGCAGCCATCGTCACGACGCCCGCCTCAGTCTCGGGCAGGTTCAGGCCGCTGGAGTCGAACATGCAGATCTGGCCAGTGTAGAACACGGTGCCGGCACTGCAGTCAGCCGTGTCGGCGGGTGTTTTTGGGCTGGCCTCGGAGGTGTTGTACTGCGGGCTGAAGCTCGTCCCCGACTGCGGCCTGCCGTAGGGTCTGGTGTGTGTGGGCGGCCTCGGTCGCAGCAGGCCGGGGTCTCCATTCAGAACAGCATTCTGGGACGCTGGACCGTAGCTCTGCTGACCACTGTTCAGATGATGGAAGTCACCCTGACGGTCCTGTAAAGCCAAGTGGCACTGAGACCCGACTGGCTTTGTTCTTAACCTGTTGTTCTGCCCGTGCAGGGATTGCTCCGCTGTGATTGGCGGGCCTGTCACAGCTGCCCCGCCTGCTACAGCAGCACTGTGAGAGGGAAGCTGGCCAGCATGTCGGTTGATGTTGGCAGGGGCGGGGCCTTGATGGTAGCTGTGTTGGCTGACGACCTGTTCACTGTGGTGGCCCAGGTTGGCTTGGGGCCCCAGGGACCGACCACAGTTGAGGCCCTGGGCTGGGATGTCAGCGCTCCTCTGAGCAGGTCCCTGTTGGGTTAGGCTCTGAGCCATACCTCCCGCTTGCTGAATGCATGTTAGGTTCTGGAACGGGCCGAAGATCTGCTTCTGCTGGTCCCCCCACGCCGCTGCCTGTAGATGCTTGGTTTGGCCGGGTGACGTCTCCACGGTCCCCGAGCTCACCTCGTTCCACTGCACGGGCATGTGGCACTTGCTGGCTCTGGGGGAGCGCGGGAAGGGGTGCGGTTGGGCGGGACACGGTGATCCGTCCACGGTGGCCGTCCGTCGCTGATAGTAGCACGGCTGCAGGGGGGGGGACGTCGTTCCCGTGGAAGCCCTGCTGGTGACGGTACCCGTGGTCCGCCGGGCGAGTCGCGTCTCCTGTAGCAGCGAGGTACTTCACCACATCTTCCGGCAACATCACGTCGTCGTCAACGACAGGGTTCGGGCCGCTCGCCTCGATCGATGTGGTCTCCATGGCAACGTGCTCCGAGATGCTGGGTGGGCGCGGTGGATAAGGGAGGCGGGGCAGGCTTCCGTTAGAGCGGCCGAAGGCTTGCAGCGACAAACGGGTGGGGGCCGGTAGACCTGTCGCCGGATGGGGGTTCATGTTGCTCATGCTGCCAGAACACGGCCCCTTAAGAAGGAACTGAGGCTCCGCGGTGACCCGCCGGACTGGGTCACTCGCCCGACGGGCGGCACCACCCGGCACGTCGCGAATCATCTCTCTGGCGTAGCCCGTGTCGCTGCACCTCCGAGGTGGTGCGTGGGTGCCAGATTGGTGGAATCCCCCCTCGTGAAAGTCCCCCAGCAGGGCCATCCGCATCTTCACACTCATCCCCTCCATGCTGGGCAGTGGCGTGGGCGGAGTTCCTCCCGTGGCCGCCGCGTACTTTGCCTTGAGCCGGTAATGCTGGGCCGGCGTGAGGCCCAGCAGGCCCGGGTGGCCACCGCCGCCCTGGCTGGCCTCGCTGGAACGGCGCGACAGGTCCGTGGAGATGGGGTCGTAGGAGTCAGCGGAGCGCACATCGTGCAGCCGGCCGCCCACCGCCGAGGCCTGGCTGGAGCGCCGGCTGGAGTAGCAGGGTGAGATGCCCGAGGAGCGGCGACTCAGGGTGTATGCCGAGCTCCCCGTGCTCGCCAGGCTGTCACGCCGGTCCGAGGCTCGGCTCACCAGCGCCGTCAAGCCTGGGCAGAGGTCACTGAGACGGGGCCCCGTGGCTAAAGCAGGGTCGATGGCATCTCTGGAGCACTCCAGGAAGGAGCCTAAGGCACAAGAGATTACATTTACAAAATGAATTTTTGTTTAATAGAGGTATATTGAGCAATTTTAAACGCTCTGAAAGCCTGTTATCCATATGTAAGGTGAAATGCACAAATGTCATGGCCTTGGGCCGCACCGCTGGGAGGGAGGGGCGGCAGCTTGGTGTTGGGGGCTTGCGGAGTGATGTGGGCCCAGTAGCACGAATCCCTCACTGTCTTCAGCTTCTCCTGTTTCAGGAGACCCAGCCGGCAGGCGGGGCTGGCGTTGGCGCGGAGGCGGATGCCCAGTGCCCCTGCACGGCTGCTGGAGTCCACCAGGGGGGCGTCGTCCGGCCCGCCCAGGTCTCCGCCCCCGCCAGGTCCCGCCCACTCTACTCCACCGTCATGGTGGGAGGCACTGCCAAGCGGTGACGGCTGGCTGCTACATGACGACTGACCACCAGGGCTGGACTCATACATCTGATGAAGAGAGAGAGAGAGAGGACAATTGATACTAGAGCGGGACAGAGCAGAGCGATTCTGCTGAGCAGGGGCACTGTGGGGGACGTGTCCACCACTTGTACCCTGAAGGTAAGGAACGGAAAGCCTGCAGAAACAATCCAGACTGTGTGTTACATGCGGAAACACAACTCATGCAGCTACCAAAACCCTGCACTCAAAGGGACGTTTCACGTGGAGAAGCAGGTCAAGCTTGCATTGTGTTTGAAATGTACTGCAGTAGGCTGCTGAGATATTAATAGTCCACCCAATAACAAGGCACACCTTCTCACTTGGTGTTTAATTGTTTTGTATTTTTTTAACAGTTGAGGAGACCAACCATAGAAACCAATGAAAACCAGATGAATGTATTTGCCTGACTGAAAAAATGCTACTCACTCTTCCTTTTACTCTCAGTGTCCTATGGAAGAACTGATTCTACCAGATCTTCCCACAGTCCCATGCCCTCTGAGATGTTCCCACCCCTCAGACATGATTAAAGCTTGGGTTAAACAGTTGACAGGTTGTTATTTCCTAAGGCAGTGTCTCTGGGCGTTATGCACGGGGGGGCGGGGCTGAAACCATCCCAACATTAGCATAAGGTACTCCGCCTCTCCCCGCCTGTGTCATGCGCCCACACCACCACCTGTCCCCCACTGAATGATGTAAATGTGTTCTGTCCCTGTGTGAAGTACCGCACAGCTATTTATCACAGTGTGATCATTTCCAATATTTGTATGTTGCACAAAAAGTGTCCCCCCCCTCCCCTCTATAGAATATTAATTGTGCAGAGGCTTTTAGCTCATGGCACAAGGCGGTTGAACCCCCTGTGATGGGGAGTGGGTGGAGTAGTCACCGGTGGTTGGGGGGCCCCCAGGATATCAAAGATACTTCACATTTAAAAGAGTCTCACACTGCGGGACTGTCGGATTCAAGCGTCTCTGACACTTTCAGGATACCGTCTCGCTATTGCATGCCTTGAACGGAAGATTTCAAATGAACGAACGGCTCAGAAACGATGATGACGTGAATCTCATATGAATGTCGCTGTCAGTGTGTGCTGTGTGTGGGGTTGACAGACAGCTCTGTGAGGCAGCATGACCCACTCAAGAGGAAGCCTGGGGTGGGTTGTGGAGTGTTGAAGGAAGCGTGTTGTGCTATCAAGAAAACGGAATGGCATTAGGAGTTAGTGCTCACCTCAGTAATGTCTGTCCGGAGGGAAAAGAGGCAAAAGCGGACAGAGTAGAGAGAAGGTGAAGGCAGATAGATAGATAGATAGATAGATAGAGAGAGAGAGAGAGAGAGAGAGAGAGAGAGAGAGAGAGAGAGAAAGGGGTGGAGTTAAAAGGAGACGGAATGCTCAAATCCAAAGTAGACTGCATGCCTTTGTTAGTATGTTTTAATTAGTGCAATCTCTGACAGTCGAAAAAACCTTTTAATGCATAATTAATCCGGAATTAATAAAACATTAAATAAGCCACAGACTACTGTACCACAACAGTGCACTGTGCTGACTTTAAAGTGTCTCTTGTTAAAATGACATGCCGGTTGTGTCCTGAAGCAGGACTTCAGCACACAGTTGGTCGCAGGACGTGATCTTACCACAGAGTTCTCCGTTTTGATAGACTTCACATGCAGGTACTCCTCCACGCCTCTAGTGGTGCTATTGGCCTCAAATTTGTCGTGCACCCCGCGGCCGGGGTGCTTGGTCCCCGCCTCACTCTCCCCGTTTTCCCGCGGTGGCGGTTGTGGGCGGGGCGGCAGGTCGCCGCGCTGTTTCTTGGTGACGTGCGCCTCAGGGCCGTGGACGGTCTTGACGTGCTTGCGGAGGGAACTGGGGTCTGTGTAGCGCTTGGTGCAGCCGGGGATCTTGCACACGTACGGCTTCTGCAGAGACAAAACGGCACCGCCGGCAGTCAAATGTACGACTCTGAATTAGAGCCTGATCAGCCGTCGTTTGGTCGGGTTAGCTTGTGACCGAGCTTTGTGTGAAAGTGCAATTAGAGGAATGGATTACTGTGTGAGGCGGTGTCATGCTGATTGGGCTAATGCTTAGTGTTCATGATTCATAGCTATTTGCTAATAAAGTTGGGATGAGCGGATCTCTCTCTCTCTCTCTCTCTCTCTCATCCCCTCTTTCTCTCTCTAGCCTTTGATGGATAGGAAGAGGACTGAAATGGCGAGGTTCCATTTTGTATTTGCGATCTGCAGGTGGTCCTTCTCACTCCGTGGGGGGATGTGCTTGATTCTCACTAATGCACTGTGGGCTGCCACACTCATTAGTTCTACACCTCATTATTTACACACACACACACACACACACACACACACACACACACACACACACACACACACACACACACACACACACACACACACACACACACACACACACACACACACACACACACACGTGTACGCACACACACACTTGCAGGCACAGTTTGTTAATGGGACAAGACTGGGCGTCTAGCAGCAATCACCAAACATGATGAGAGACTACGCATACAAACCTAATTCTGGCCTAAATATGAAACTGGATACTGCAAATGGAACATTTGCATAGAAGTAGGTGGTTAGCAGTTCGTTACCGCCACCGGGAAGTGGATTAAATAAAGCTGGAGCTGCAGTCACTGCAGGACCAGGAGACCAGCCGGATTGAACAGTAGGAACACACTTCAAAACAGCCCGCTGAGTTGTCAGAGGCGAAGTGAGTGTGTGTGTGTGTGTGTGTGTGTGTGTGTGTGTGTGTGTGTGTGTGTGTGTGTGTGTGTGTGTGTGTGAGAATGAGAGACACAAAGGGAACCCAATTCTTGGCTGAGTTTGGGTGAATGCCAGCTATCTGTATGTGTGTGTGTGTGCGCGTGTGTGTGTTTACCTCATTGGAGTGTGTGCGGTTCTGGTGCTTGGCCCGGTCCGAGGCGTTGGAGAAGGCCTTGTTGCAGCCTTCGTGCTCACACACGTAGGGTTTTTCCCCCGTGTGCGAGCGCAGGTGTGTTTTCAGGTTCTCCAAACGTGAATATGCCTTTGAGCAGCCCTCAAACTACACCAAAAGACACACAAACACACAAAAGACAAGTTACCCTCAAACTACACCGCATGTGCACACACAAACACACAAAAGACAAGTTACCCTCAAACTACACCGCATGTGCACACACAAACACACGCAAAAGACAAGTTACCCTCAAACTACACCGCAAGTGCACACACAAACACACGCAAAAGACAAGTTACCCTCAAACTACACCGCATGTGCACACACAAACACACAAAAGACAAGTTATTTCAAAGAAGGTTTTCCTCAGTTCAGAAGCCTCGCAACGCAAGAAACAAACCCCTGCCACGTTTCTGAGGCCGACTGTTCTGTGTCTGTGAATTTGTCTGTGTATGTGTGTGTGTGCATGAACGTTCGTGCGTGCACGTGCATGCTTGTGTGTGTGTGTGTGTTTGTGTGTGTGTGTGTGTGTGTGTGTGTGTGTTTGCCAAGCACTGCTCACCGTGCACTTGTGTGGCTTCTCGCCTGTGTGTCTCCGCATGTGTACCACCAGCATGTACTGCGCCTTAAACGGCTTCTGCTCCCTGGAACACTCCTCCCAGCGGCACACAAACTCCTTCTTCTCACCATGGATGTGCTCATTATTGATATGCTGTAGACACACACACACAGAGTGGCATTTAGGACTCTTGCTGTTTCCCCTCTGCTGAGCGTCTAAGTGTTCTGAGGTGGTTCCGAGTCTCCTTCATCAGCCACCGCGCTGAGTCTTTTGGCTGTGCCATCGCGATAAGTGCCGATGGAACTGCAGTGTGCTGGGAGCTCCAGAGAAGAAGAGCTTCTCCACGTCCGCCTGCTTGGCATTTAAGGCAAACATGCAAACCTGTGCGAGGCTGGTCAAGACCAGTAATTAGGTGGAAAAACTCTCCTGAGCTTAAAAAGTAAGGTGACCCAGAGCACTGCGAGGGGTCAGTCAGTCAGAGTGTAAGTGAGGAAGAGGAAGATGAACGGCCTGCGGTTCTCATAGCTGCTGGTCACTGGAGTCAGTGGGCTGTTTTTTTATGAACAGCTTCTCCACAGCTAGCAAGGCTACAAATACAAAACTCTCTCCTCTCTTCATCTCACTCTCTCTCACGTTCACCCTCTCTCTCATCCCCTCTCTCCATTCCTTTCTCTCTCTACCTCTGTCTCCCTCACTCTCTACTTCTCTCTCTCTTCCCTCCTTCCATGCACCTTTTCTCTCTCCCTCTGTGGCTGTCAACTCCCCACAATAACTCCTGTTCTTTCACAAATACAACTGTATTCCTGTCCCCTCCCTCTCTCTCTCTCTCTCTCTCTCTCTCTCTCTCTCTCTCTCTCTCACACACACACACACACACACACACACACACTCTCTCTCTCTCTCTCTCTCTCTCTCTCTCTCTCTCTCACACACACACACACACACACACACACACACACACACACACACACACACACACACACACACACACACACACACACACACACACACACACACACTCTCTCTCTCTCTCTCTCTCTCTCTCACCAACCTCTTTCACAATGTCATTATAGTCCACATCTGTATAAACTACATCATCCAGTAAGCTTTCCTACTGAGTTTCTTTAATGTCAGGTATCTGATAACAAGGTCAAAACTACACATGCACAAACACACACATACACACAAACACACTGAAGCATTTGTTCCTCTGTAAGACCATAATGAGCTGTTATCAGAGTGGGTATCGCTTGTATAAACAAACAATCAAGAGGGTGTAATCAGGTAAAAATACAGCTAAAACCTCTGCAACTAACTGACAATGGAGACAGACAGACGCTGTTCAAGTGTATCTGTTTCTCTGGGTGATGTTCAGGGCCTCTCTCTCCTCTTCATTCTGCTCCACCGGCTCACTGGAATGCAGGAATCACGTTGCCCCCCACCCCAGTGCATTATGGGGTTGTGTGGCTAAGGCCAGCCTCTGAGCACATCACGGCATTCATCCGTGAACAAGCCCTCATCCCATCCCTCTGTTTCTCTCTCTCTGTGTTCTCTCTTTCTCTTTCAGTCTGTCTTATACATCTTTCAGCCCCTCCCCACCACGATAACTGTCCACAAGTGCCTGATCTTATCACCACCCTTGATGCGTGCCATCGTTTTTCACACAAACTGAACAGATACACACACACACACACACACACACACACACACACACACACACACACACACACACACACACACACACACACACACTGCTGATACAGGACTGATGGTGTTGTAACTCGACTGTTTAGCCATGCCGAATTTCTTCTGTGTGCTACAGGGACTGGAGTCAAACAGTACAAGGGTGTGTGTGTGTGTGTGTGTGTGTGTGTGTAAACGCTACAGGGACTGGAGTCAAACAGCTCAACACCATCCTCTTGGAGGATCTACCATTATGGATTTCTCCAGGGTCAAAGGTGAAAAAAAGGTCAGAGGACAAGGTCAGAGGTCAACATGACCTGGTGTCACTTCACTGTGGAAGGTGGTTTGCTTTAAAGTGGTAATGATGGCACTCACCCATTTATATGATTACGCACTGGATTCACCAGAAAGCAAACGCTGTAGGGCTTAAGAGAGCACCAGCACTGTCCTGCACCAGCAGTGTCCTGCACCAGCACTGTCCTGCACCCGCACTGTCCTGCACCAGCACTGTCCTGCACCAGCACTGTCCTGCACCCGCACTGTCCTGCACCAGCACTGTCCTGCACCCGCACTGTCCTGCACCAGCACTGTCCTGCACCAGCACTGTCCTGCACCCGTACTGTTCTGCACCAGCACTGTCCTGCACCAGCAGTGACCTGCACCAGCATATCTGGTGAGTGGCTCCTGGCAGGCTGGGTTACTTGTAGCGGAGCCCGGTACCTTCAGGAACACTCACATGGACCAGCTGCTCCTGCGTGTCGAACTCCTTGGTGCAGCCTTCCCAGTGGCAGTTGGTCTCGTACACCACCTCAGGCTCCTGCTTGCCCTCGTCTCTCTCCACATCGTCCTTCAGCTCTGATGCCCCCAACGGGTCCTGAAGGGTGAGAGGAGAACGTCCAGTCAAACCCGTCCTGGGACTGTCCCACCCCACCAAACCACACTCAAGTGCTGGCCACTTATACACACGCACACACACACACACACACACACGCACACACACACACGCAGACACACATGCACACGCGCACACGCACGCACGCACACACACACACACACACACACACACACACACACACACACACACACACACACACATACACACACGCAGACACACATGCACACGCGCACACGCACGCACGCACACACACACACACACACACACACACACACACACACACACACACACACACACACACACACACACACACACACACACACACACACACACAGAAGCAGATGTTGGTAATTTGGCAGAATTAGAACCTGTTGGACTGATTTGTGCTCAGACAGAAGAAACGTTATCTTTCACTTCACCGACGTCAATTTATTTTAAATGTTAATGTGAAAAAATGGACTGGAAGAAGATAAAAATGAAGGCAGTGTGTCCATTATATCTGTGTGTGTATGTGTGTGTGTGTGTGTGTGTGGTGTGTTTGAGCACTCTCCAACTGAGGGATGTGAATCTCAAGTAGAGGGTTGTGAATGTGTGTGTCTCAGGCATCTGCTAACACACACACACACACACACACACACACACACACACACACACACACAGCATGCTGACTGCAGCATGTTTATCTCTGCCCCGTGAGCTATCTTCATCAATTCTGCAGGCCCCAAGACGACTGCATGTGCCTCAGACCCCATGCATCAAGCCCCAACCTGCCAACACTGCTGAGAGCGGCTGCAAATTTGTCAAAAGACAAGCAGAGGGAGGAAGAAAGAGAGAAAGGGAGGGAGAGAGGGATTGAGAAAGGAAGAGAGAGAGAGAGGAAGAGAGGGCGAGAGAGCATGAGATGTGAGAGAGAGAGAAGGGGAGAGGGGGGGGGAGAAAGCGGGGGGAGTGAGAGGGGGAGAGACGGGGAGAGAGAGCATGAAATGTGTGTGTGTGTGTGTGTGTGAGAGAGAGAGAGAGAGAGAGAGAGAGAGAGAGAGAGAGAGAGAGAGAGAGAGAGAGAGAGGAGGTGGAAAACAGGCTCTCAGATGACAATAACAGCCAGCCAATATTTCATTAAAATGAAGTGCTCTGGCACAGCAGGGACGGAGGAGACCAGAGAAACCAATGAACGTAAAGCTTTTATCAGCCTGAGTTTTTCTCACGCCGGACGTGTGCGGAAAGGCGGCCAGAGGAGTGGGGTGCTCCCTGGGGCTCTGGGCCCCTCGCTGATCGCCGTGTCTCTGAGAGAATACACACACACACACACACACACACACACACACACACACACACACACACACACCACACACACCGCTTCTCTGGATAACAGGACATATTGGAGATTTGCTGCCGTGCTGCTAAAGGGTCCGCAGTGAAACTGCTGCCACCTGTTTGGCTTGGAGGTGAGGGACAGTGGGACAGGAGGAGGAAGAGAGGGAGGGAGAGAGAGAGAGAGAGAGAGAGAGAGAGAGAGAGAGAGAGAGAGAGAGAGAGAGAGAGAGAGAGAGAGAGAGAGAGAGAGGGTGGAGCATTCTTACTGGAGAGCAGGGGGAGACAGGCTGCGACTCGTCCAGCTCCGTCTTGACCTTTGACCTTTTGGTGATCAGGGGGTTGACTGTGCTGCTGACCGCTGAGTCACCGCTCGTGTTCTAGTGATGAGAGACACAGAGTAGGAGACAGAGACAGAGAGAATAAGTGGACAGAAGAGGAGAAGAACTCTTTTTCTGCAGCTGCTGAGATGTAGTTTGGGGCTCAACACTACTGAACACGCTGGGCTCGGGACAGAAACTAAATCTGAAGGTCAAACATATTTCTTCATTGGTTTTGGTCTCAGCCATTTTCTACCAGTCAGGTAGTTCACCTCTGACACACAACAACTGCCAATCATGGAGCGTGAACGCTGTCACATGCCCCCTTACATTCAACCAATCACTGCATCTATTCAGGCCGCAGCTCCTGCAACATCAGGGCGGTGGCGTAACACACTCTGAGGACAGCACAATCTGTCCCTTTCTGATGCATGAGCTCAAGGACACTGACGATTGGCCAGTGTTACTTTTGATTGACAGGAGAGTGAGAGTATTCCACCCCTCTCTGCCTGAGAGGCAATTTTCAGTCCCAGGCTGTTGCATCATCAGAGAACAAACTAATTTCTTATTACGTACAGGTGGTTGAATACACATTTTCAATGCCATGTCTGCTCTGCATGCGTGTGTGTGTCCAGTGTGTGTATGCGAGTGCGTGGGAGGGCGTGTCTCTGGTACCTTGGCCTCATTGTCATTGTGGGTGGCTGTGGGCAGCGAGGACACGCCCAGTGGGAGTTGCCTGGGCGAGAAGGCGGGCGAGGCCTGTAGGAGAGGGGGTGGAGTGTGTCCGAAGGCGCTCAGGCCCCTCTGCTGGGACAGCAGCTGCTGGTACGCCACAGGGTTGATGGGGTGAGGGAAGGGGAACTGGGGACTGGAAGAAAGGAGGAGCAGGAAGAGGGTGAGCCTCCACCCAACGACACGTTTCTCCACCCTGCCACTGTCACCGTGTTAGGCTGTAAATCACTGCAGGAGTATCTACAGGCGAGGCGAGGATCAGGCGCGGGGCGGGGTGGGTGGGGTTAGGGGTGAGGAGGGTGGGGTTAGGGGCGAGGTGGGTGTGGTTAGGGGAGAGGTGGGTGGGGTTAGGGTCGAGGAGGGTGGGGTTAGGGGTGAGGAGGGTGGGGTAAGGGGTGAGGTGGGTGGGGTTAGGGGCGAGGTGGGTGGGGTTAGGGGTGAGGAGGGTGGGGGTAGGGATGAGGAGGGTGGGGTTAGGGGTGAAGTGGGTGGGGTTGGGGTGAGGTGGGTGAGGTTAGGGGTGAGGAGGGTGGGGTTGGGGTGAGGTGGGTAAGGTTAGGGGTGAGGAGGGTGGGGTTAGGGGCGAGGTGGGTGGGGTTGGTTACTGGGATTGAGAGGGAGACCCGCCTCATCTTTTTGGCGGTTTTACAACTGTAGTTCTTCTAACTACACATGGGACTACAGAGCAGGAGGGGCGTGGCCCTGGCAAGGCGGGGGCGGTACCTGAGGCCGCCGACAGACAGGTGGCCGTAGGAGCTGCTGGCTGCGGAGCTGGAGCGCGAGTTGTTGATGTAGGCCACCAGGGAGTTGGGCGAGGTGCGGATCATGGTCTGGAGGTCGATGCTGGCGTCGGACAGCGGAGAGATGGACAGGGCCCGCTTCCGGCTCAGCCTGGGCGTGAGGCGCGGACTGGAGAACCGAGACACTGTAGCACACACACACACACACACACACACCACAGCAAATGTTACTTCAGCTCAGAGTGACTAAAGCATACGCGTTTTCCTCAGGAGATGCTTGCAGTCAATACAAGAAAAAATAGTTCTTCCAATAAGAGAAAAACTCAAGGCGTCCCTATCACACGTTCCAACCTATTAATCACACACACAGACACATGCAGCCCTCTTATTTAATCTGAGATGTGTTCGACTCTCTCTGCCTCTGTAGACCTGCCCAGCTCAGCTGACATTCCTGGCTAAGCAAATTTCACCCCCACATGGTCCTCCCGACCGACAACCCTCATCACTTTACCCGCTTATTCCGAATAACCTATTTTCCTTTAACCCTCTCCCTACCTCCCTGATCCACCCCCCACCCCTGAGGCCAGCCAATAGCAGCGCTTCTTCCCAAAGGGTGCATCCCATACCACTGGAGGGAGGCTCAGGATTGTTTGAAATGGATATATCATTCTTCTCTCTGGCTGGGGAGGAATCTAAGGCGTTACGGTGGCGTCGGGTTGCATTGTGTCGTCTCCCGGTTCCACCCACTCCGGCGCTATTTCGGGAGGGCGTGAGGAGTCTGCATGCCAGGTGGGACAGTATGATCGATGGCCATACACTCTCACACAGACACCGCGCCAAACCGCAAATATTGCGTCCCTATCGATAAAGAGCCGGAGAGTGCGTCGGGGCTCAGTGGAGGCGGAGGCCCACCGCGCACAAGGTGGAGGAACCCGACGAACACCACCAGGCCCGTCTACGGAGGGCAGGGAGGCCGTGTCTTCATCCACTCCTTCTTCAGCTCATACTGACCTCATCCTCACGTGACTGGGGATGTTTAATCGTTCCGTTAATAATACCGTAATCACTGAGAATGATCGACTTTTGGGGGGCATGTAATCGGTTTGTTTAATGAGGGCACTTTACGGGATACATTTAAACTCAGAAGGAATGTGCATAAAAAATTAAGCAGGTGCATGTGGGTGTGTGTATATGAGTAAATCCGTGTGTGTGTGTGTGTGTGCGTGCGCGCGGCACGTTTTCACGTTTTGCTGATTGCAGATTGTCTTTTATATTACTTTCCATATACACAAATCCTAATGGTGACATTGTGGGGTGTGTTCCAGTCTGAACCAGGTCCTCTCCCCCCGGTCCTCTTTACCCAGGTCCTCTCCTCCAGGTCCTCTCCCCCCAGGTCCTCTTTACCCAGGTCCTCTCCCCCAGGTCCTCTCCCCCCGGTCCTCTTTACCCAGGTCCTCTCCTCCAGGTCCTCTCCCCCCAGGTCCTCTTTACCCAGGTCCTCTCCCCCAGGTCCTCTCCCCCCAGGTCCTCTTTACCCAGGTCCTCTCCCCAGGTCCTCTCCCCCCAGGTCCTCTTTACCCAGGTCCTCTCCCCCCAGGTCCTCTCCCCCAGGTCCTCTTTACCCAGGTCCTCTCCTCCAGGTCCTCTCCCCCCAGGTCCTCTTTACCCAGGTCCTCTCCCCCCAGGTCCTCTCCCCCAGGTCCTCTTTACCCAGGTCCTCTTTACCCAGGTCCTCTCCCCCCAGGTCCTCTCCCCCAGGTCCTCTTTACCCAGGTCCTCTCCCCCAGGTCCTCTTTACCCAGGTCCTCTTTACCCAGGTCCTCTCCCCCCAGGTCCTCTCCCCCCAGGTCCTCTCCCCCAGGTCCTCTCCCCCCAGGTCCTCTCCCCCCAGGTCCTCTCCCCAAGGTCTTCATCCCCAGCTCTTCTTCCCCAGGTTGCTAAATGCTAAATGCCAGGCTGCTAAATGCTGTGCTTGGGGGGAGGGGGGGGGGCTTCCTCTAACAAGGGGAGCAAACATGGTGAGGCTGTTAGCTCAACAGGTGCTAGGCATTAGTGCTAGTGTAAGCAGAGGCCTGTGTGTGTGTGTGTGTGTGTGTGTGTGTGTGTGTGTGTGTGTGTGTGTGTGTGTGTGTGTGTGTGTGTGTGTGTGTGTGTGTGTATGTGTGTGAGAGAGAGAAAGAGAGAGAGGGAGATTAAGGGTCATAACCAGAGGCTCTGGCAACCGGACATCCATAATGATTTCACCACAGCTAGTGCCAACACAAGCAGGCCTACACAAACCATTCCTCTGTGTGTGTGTGTGTGTGTGTGTGTGTGTGTGTATGTGTGTGTGTGTGTGTGTGTGTGTGTGTGTGTGTGTGTGTGTGTGTGTGTGTGTGTGTGTGTGTGTGTGTGTGTCAGTGTGCCCATTTCCTAACAGCACAGGACTAATCTCAGCTTTTTAGCTTAGAAAGTCATTTTTCTTAGCACGAACTAATGGTTCTCTGTCATTTGTGCACACAAGCTGTGGATACATTCTTAGCACCCAGAGCTGTCGGATGCTGTCTTATCTTCTGAGTTACGCTGGAAAGCCCCTGGAACAATCCCTGAAAACATGCTGATGGCCATAGAAAGGCCTTACTGTGAGACTCAATTTCTCACTGGCTTTCATCAAGGGACACCAATACACAGACGTAGAGTGCGCACTTGCAGGTGTGTGTCTGTGTGGATGTGTGTATGCACGTGTGTGGACCGTACAGCTACACAGACGAAGAAGGTCTGCCTTAGCATCCAGTTTTGCAGCCTGGCTGAGCTGCTATTTGCATGGCGCTAATGGGGGTTGTGAGTGTGGGCAGGGCGACACACGCTCACCCCTGGCACCGGTATTTGTCTCCGTTACGCCCTCACCTCAGGGGAGGCGTGTTTATTAATGTGCCACTTCCTTTGATAAATAGCCAAATGGAGAAGCAGGCTTGGACCTTTCGCACCGCCCCCCCCCCCCCCTCCCCGCCCCCCCCCGGTGATTTATATCAGCCGAGCGCTGCTAAATCCGCCGGACCCCTCCCACTCCACCCTTAAACACGCTCGCACAACGGGGTCCTGGAAGTGTCTGGGTGTGTTGTGTTGAGTTGGAGCAAGTTTGCCAAGCGTGTCTTCTGAGGTTCTGTTGTGCATGGACTACAGGATGACACAGAGTGTGATATATGGGTTTTGGTAACTCAAAAGAATGTCAAATATGATTCCGTTGGGATCTCTGCTATGTCCCGCACTGGCTGATTCCACACGGATTCACCTTTGATAGTGGACATTCACCTAATTCTTGACTAGATATTTTTTAGCTGGAATGCTTTTCACAGGTGCAGTTTCTGAACACTTTAAGAACACCAGTTTTGTGAAATTCTCCCAAATCTTAATTTTTAAAACAACATATTACACAAGTTTTAACAAAGAAATTACACAAGTTTGAACAAGTTTTTGTTGATTCCATCTCTATACCTGCTCTGGACAAACACCGCCAGTCAAAAACTAAACCACCAATTTACATTGACTTTCTAATTATTATTTCCCTATTATTATGAAAATGTGTATTATAAAAACTAATAATTAAATATAAATTAACAATAATATATAAACCATTACATTTGTAATTCCTACTAGTAATACTATTAACACTACCACTATTAACACTACTACTACTACTACTACCTGTCACGGTACAGCCCCTGACCCCGCCCCTTGGGCGTGTGTGTGTGTGTGTGTGTGTGTAGTCTGCGTCTGTTTATGTCCACATATGGCTGTGGTTCAATGTGCGTGTGTTCATCCGTCAAACCTGTGGCTCTTCTCGTCAATGTTATGCGTTGCACTCGTGTCTTGTTTATTTGTAGGTATTTAATATGTGTCGATGTAGTGAAATCTTTGTCTTAGTCTCGCTCTGTGTGTATTTGCACTAATCGCGCAGCTTTGTGCTAAATAAATGCGCTATTAAATGTCCCCTCATCTCGGCATCCTGCCTGATCCCTTGCGTCACTCTACCACTATTAATACTACTACTACCACTATTAATACTACAGCTACAACTACTACACTGGAAGAAGTATTCCATTGACTTTAATGTGCACATCAATAAACAAACTCTTATACTTCAGTCAAGTTAAACTGTTTGTGTCATGAAGTAAATAATTTACACCAGGGTTTATATACTTTAAATCCTGAAATAAAACATAATACTGTATGCACACACACACACACACACACACACACACACACACACACACACACACACACACACACACACCTTCTCATTGGTGTGCTATGACACTCTCCGCTACGTACGTGTAGCTACATGCTTCAGACTTGTAGTCTTAGTAGATTTTTATGTAAGTAAAAAGGAAAATTGGAGGTACAGCTGTGTGCGAGCTTCAAATGATGAAGTACTCAAGTTACGAAAGGGTCGTACTCTTAAACTGGAATTACGAATGAGATACTCTTAAATTTCCAAACGAGTTTAAGTATTATGTTACTTACAAAGGGTGTCGGGAAATGCTCGTAAATTTAAGCGAGTATTGGATTACCAAGTCCTTAGCATTGTAAACGTTTTATTGTAAGAACTTTTTGTGACACTAATTTTCTGATCCTAGATCAGTGGTAGGGAGGCTGTGAGATATTCTGATAGTGAGGAGAAGCCACTGTCAGCCTTAATACCACACACATGGTTCACCAGTGCTGGTGTCACGCCGTTTGTTGCTCGGGAGAGTGTGCGTCTGTGCCATGTGCTCGGGCGGGAAAGGCTGAGTGAATATTTAGTTGACGGTGGAGAGGGGGGCGGAGCTTTACGTGTGCACCATTGTTTGAGATCAAAGCTTTCCATTGCCACCTTCACTCTGCTCTTTGGAAACAGAGAGTGACAGTAGCAGTAATCACCGCTGCTGCACGGCTTTGACCGAGAGTGTTTGATGTTGTCAACAGTGGATGGATGGGAGAACGTAAAGGATGGGTGGGTGGGGGAGGGGGGGAGGCTCTTAGCAGGACTCATAATGAAGAGCTGGGCACAGCTTGAAGGCCTTTCCCGTGTCTGGAACGTGGGCCTGGAACAATGAGGAGGAATGCCAGGAGCCCTTTCCGTGCGAGTGTTGGCCAAGGCGACATCCGCTTTCCCACTTAGCATCTCCATTTCGGGTCATGCCCGGAGTCTAGCAGCTGGTTCTGTTAAACAGGCCCATGACACATGATGTCGCAGGCCACAGTGTGCAATAGATCCAGGGCCCGCTGTCACCGACGTGGCCCGTCCCGACGGCGCCGTGCCCCTTTTAAGGTGACTTAGGAAGCGGTACCAGAAGCTGACATTTATCATGCTAAACGCACGCCAGCAAATGTCAGCGCGGGCCTGCTCGTCCTGCGGTGCGTGTTTACAGAGGCAGCAGGCACGGAGGGCAGGGGGAATACCATGCAAGCGGGACTCGTCGCAGGACTCCCACGAGGAGGGAGGGGGGGAGTGGAGCATGCCCTGGAGGCGGGGTGTCGGGGCAAAAACATCTCGCTCTGTCCTGTGGCGTGACTCACCGTCCATGGGGTTGATGTAGTCGGGCAGGTGGACGGCAGCAGCCGCGGCAGCCGCGGCGGCAGCAGCTGACCCCGCCCCCTGCATGAGCAGCTCTCCATACGGGCTCCGGTGACTGGTCATCAGGTGGTAGTAGTCAGCTGGGCCGGCCCCTGGCGGGGGTGGAGCCAGACCAAACAGCCCACGCTCTTTCAGGTGCTCATGGGTCACTATTAGAGGGAAAAGAGCATCTTTTAAACCTTAACACAAAGGCAATCAATGACCTTGGATAATTAGTTTACTGCTGAATCAACTTGTTATTTTACAAATGACTAGAAAAGAAAAGGAGAAAAAGAAAGAAAGTGAGATAGATGGAGTGAGAGAGAGAGTGAGAGAGAAATAAATTAAATATGATCAAGCATGAATTGCAAAATGGAAAATATTCCTCATTTCCTCCACTGATAAATAAAGTCAGAGCTGTAGTCACACAGGCATACACACACACACACACACACACACACACACACACACACCCACCCACATACACATGCACAGAGAATGTCCACTGGATGTGGTCAAGAAAAGAGACCCACAGCTTCCGAGCTGTAACAGTGTTAACAGCTGCACCCAGTAAAGTTCTGTTAAAAGTGTCAGGAGCAATAAGGCTGTGAAGGCCAATTCTGCTTTACACAGCAGCCTGGCCTTACAGGTCATGAGAACACCTCGCCATATGGTCCCCATTTACATACAGTTACAACAGAAGGATGTATAGAGTCTTTGGGCTTCTTTCTTTCTTTCATAACATAAATGTTCACGTGTGTGGTATATATATATATATATATATATATATATATATATATATATATATATATATATATATATATATATATATATATATATATATATATATGTGTGTGTGTGTGTGTGTGTGTGTGTGTGCATGCAAGTTTGTTTAAGCACTTTTTTGCATGCGTGTGTGTGTGTGTGTGTGTGTGTAATGTTGGTGTGTGGTGGGAGCCGCATACACCTTGGAAACATTTCCACTGATTTTTCACAGACAATTAGCTCTAACTGTGTTTGAAGTAAAGCTCTCCCTGTCCTGCGTCTCACACTCCTTCATTTGTGTCTCTCTGGACGTTGTCCATGTGCCCAGAACTGTGGAAAATGAAATGGAGAAGCCTGCTGAGCGCTGCTGAAATGTCACTGCTGCTGAAACTCGACTTGAAACCCTTTTGTTGGATGATTCGCTATTCAGACATGCTGATGTTACTAGGCTGAACCTGTGCTGTGGCTCTAAGCCTAGTTATCTACGATGTTAATAGCTCAGTATAATTTACTATCTATTACTATTTGGCAACTATCTGCCAAAAATGATTTAATTTTCATTTCTGTATGTTATTGTGAAGGAATAAATGTGTATCTAAAATAAAAGCCAAAAATAGCCTGAATGTTTGCGGCTGCCTGCTGCCTTAGTATGTGGTCAGTGGGACCTGTGTGTACAGACTAACAACCAAGCCCATCTGCACCTTCAAGGCCACTTCTACCTATCTGCATTCATTCAAGTTAGAATGGCTTCATCTCTCTCCTTCTCTCTGGCTTTATCGCCGCTGGGATCCCCTGTGTGCTGCTTGTTTAAGTTTAAAGGGGCAGACACACTGCCGTTGACAGACTGTAAAAGGTGATTTATTTGCTCTTTTGCCCAAACGCCTTGACCTGTTTTTATAATTCCACTCAGAAGTGAGGAGGCTTTGGAATGTCGTGGAGAATTCTTTCTGGCTGCGTTTCACTCGTTCATAGCCACTTCTCAACTAACCTTCCAAAGGTGAAATCGCAGAATGGAAAAGTTCAAAGTTTCACTTGTTGTGTGTTTAACAAATGCATGCTTCATTGGAACTGTTTTACCGAGTCAGTAACCACTTGTGGAAGACGGAATGCTTTCATGGTCAACGGGAAATATCGCACGCAAGCCGTGTTTGGGTCTCGGTTTGCTTCTTAGTGTGGTTCAGACTAAACTGAACCTAACTGAATTGAACAGAACTGAATCAAACGGAACAGAAGAGGAATTGGATAAACGCTGAACTGCATCGTGGTCCTCGTGCGCTCACCGTCTGCAGGGCTGAGGCCCCGGGCGGCTGAGATCATGGAGACGGGGCTGCCGTGCATCGAGCGCAGGTAGTGCTCCATGTGCGGTGTGATGTAGGGGTGGGCGTGGCTGAAAGGAGACTCGCCCGTGCCTCCCGGGGACAACCGGATCAGGGAGATATCAGAGATAACCGGGCTCCCTGCCAAACCTGCGGGTCTTTGGAGAAAAAGTGAACAAAACAACGGATCAATAGTGATACTCATAAATCAATACATTTACCAATTAAACAAGAGACAGGAGGACTCGGTGAAGAATTATGGTGATTCGATAATTTTTAATTTTTAAAAATATTATCCTCAATTGCTATCAGCGAATTTTATGTAACAGTGATTTTCGATCCTAATTTACGCTCTTAGCAAGACTCTAAGAATCAAGTCTTGAGACTAGTGGTGGGGTGACGCGTCGACGTTATCGACGTAATCGACTACAAAAACATGTCGATTTGCAAAAACGTGCGTCGACGCCACAAAGATGGCCACGCCCACTAAAACCATGGCTTTCTCTGGGGAGCATGCAGCGGCTACAAAAACTCGCACACGAGCATCTAAAGTTTGGGACTATTTTGGACAGAGACCGAACAACGTGGTGCTATGTAAGCTTTGCAAAATTGAGATGGCTTATCACAGCAGCACGACTGCTATGCACGAACACCTGAAGCGCAAGCATCCCGGAGCACTTCATCAAGATAGCAGCGAAACACCACCGTACGTTCTGTTTTTAGGTAATCGTAAATTAGCACATTCACATTCATACATTGTAGTATTCACTACAAGTTGTTTTGCTAACTCTCTATATCGGCACGTGTTAAAACGTAATTTCTGCACTGTTGCTGTTATGGTAACATACTATAGTTATGCAAGATTGTTATTCGGTCATTTTATATTTTTCTGTCTACTTTAATGGCCGGGTAGCGGTAAGAGAATAGATTAAACTAACATTATAGCCTGTCAATGCAGACACGGTTTCGTCTTGAGGATTTCTCTTTTTTATAATTGTAGGTAAATCACAACTATTCAATTAATCGATTCATCGAAAAAATAATCGTTAGATTAATCGGCAAGAAAATAATCGTTAGGTGCAGCCCTACTTGAGACTCCCGAGGGGAATCTCAGGGGAAGGGAGTCTGTGTGCCGTTGGGCTGGTGACGAATGGGCTTTGGTTCCAGGGCTCCAGGCATTCGTCACTACATAAACCCAGCAGAGGGACGCAGGGCTCTGTCTGAATGGGCTTCAGTCCACCGGCCGTAGCCCGATCTGCAGAGTCTCTCCCTGGGTCATTAAAGAACATGAAGTCACGTCTGTTGCTCTCATTGTGCTGAAATTCAGGTTCAGGTCGCGATCACGGTGAGGTCGTCGGGTTTAGTGCACCGGGAGGCCTGTGACTGGGTTACATGACCACGGGGGCTGGCGGGTGAGGGTGGGGGGTGGCTCCGTGTGATACTGCATCCAGTCTGTCTGACCAGATCCGTACAGAGGCACATTATGGCCAGCAAAGGTCCCTGAAGAAAAGAATATCCTGTTTGGCTGCTTGAGTTTTTCACTGTAATCAGATACAGATTGAAAAGCCGGAAAAAAGCACACTTTCCGAACAAAAACATTATGAATATACTGAGTCAGTCATTATACTACTGTATTATAATGAGCCTTTAAACTCATCTCTTACAAATTTCACACCTGAGAATGAATACACGCAGTTGATTAATGTCTATGTGAAGGTGTCTAACTTACGAGAACAGGCTGACACAGTCGGTAATTAGTGGTGGGTGACTGCTTGTACATGGCTGTGCTGTAACACCAGCGGTTGCCATTACCAGCCAATTTCACCCTCCTGTGGGCACCAGAAATCCAACTATCCAAGCTGAGAAGCTAAATTGCCTGCAGATCTGGTTACACTTTATTCTTATCAGCTAGTGGTAAGTGTGAAGTCCCCTCCCCAGAACCCTCATCCGATTACACTTTGTTTGACATGGTGCTGTTCTCCTTCTCTGGGGTATGGGGGGGGGGGGGGGGGGGGGGGGTGATTTCGGTCTGATTTCAGTATTGAGAGGATGCCAACCACCAGACCTACACCCCCCCATCTTCCCCCACCTGACTGACTGCACCGTAGTTTCTTTTTCTGCACTCTTTCTTTTTTGAACCTCCCTCCCTTCCTTTAGCCGATTTTCAGCCCCACCGGTCTCTTTTGCTGATGATTCCCAGACCACACAAAAAAGCAGCAGGACGCTGGTTTGGTCCAAAGAGCCCCCTGGGTTCGGGCCGCATTAGTAGCGTTTGGTGCATTGGGCCAAATGCACGTTGAAAGAGCAACCGATGGAGCCCATGTGGCTGCAGGCCTTTCTCCGAGACCCCCCTAGAGAAAGGGGGACAAGAACAGCTGGTTGTGGAGCCTCCAGTGCAGATTCCTTCACGATCCTGCCCTGTTTTGGCCAAGCTGATAAAGGCAAGATGCAGCTGGTGAGACAAACAAGAGAACATAATTCTGCTAATCAACTTAAGCTTCTCCAGGTTATAATGCAGAGACAGTTTGTGATAATTTAGCCATCCCTGCAAGGGTTCAGTCCAATAAAGACATGCTGTCTTTCTGAACTGGTTGGAGAAATCCCTGAACTGACTAACATTTCACCAAAGGGACAGGTCTACCTGGCTTGTTCTGAAGACAACACCCTCAGGTAGACTCTAATCCCCATATTCACTCTACAGTGCTGGGCAGAGCCAATCAACTAATCAACTTCAACTAACATCTATCATTAACTTATTCACATTAACCTAGAGCCTTCTGTATAACTCTGGATAGCTCTGGCCGTACAGTCCCGGCCTCAGTAGGATCTTATTTGCCTTGATCTGATCTGAATGCTAGATTGAGCATGAGAATGACCTGAGACCTAAAAGGCTGAGCTCCAAACCAAAAGAAACCACCCACCCCCAGTCCCCAGTCCAATGACTTCACCCTACCACTGTAGGAAGACGACATTCAACTCCTACTCTGGAATACATCTAGATTTATAGAGTGTGTCTGACATGGTAGTCATTGCATCGATGAACTAAACCCTTCTGTTAATGCTTCAGCTAACTGACATCATTAAACTTTATTAAACTGGTCCATAGCCAGTAACTAATTAGCGGTTATGATGTATTCCGTCCTGTTTTTAACAACTCAATCGCCAATTTTTTATGTTGGAAAATGAGGAGCATTCTGAGAATAGTGTTTTGAATTATTCCCTGTGATGTCACTGAGTAAACAACAAGCTTCTAGCTCTTGCAGAACCACTGCAAATAAATATTAGCACGATTACTTCACTTAAATTCCCTGAAATACAGTATTAGTTTCTGAGTTTCTGCAAAAATAATCGTCCTAATATCCATGAAACAGCTGAAGCCATTATTCTGTTCATGTACTAAATAAAAGCACGAATGTTATTTAATTTGCCAGTCAGAAATCACATGGTAGTCTGTCCCCTCTGGCATTGTGTGTGTAAAACACATCTTATTCAAACACGAACTACCCAAGGAGAATAAGAGGTCTGTGCACAGCTAAATAAGTCTTGCAATATTAAAGGTTTTGTACATGAAAAAGCTCCTGACTGTGGAGTGATTCCAGGACTGCGGGATGGTTCAAATGCCCAGAGCTGCCCTCTCAAGCACAGCCCCACTGGGCACTCGGGCACTGAGGGACCTCCAGCTTGCTCTAGAGCTATTGGAGTTATGGCATACGGCTCCCACAATGCACTGGGCTGCATAGCAGGTCCAAGCCAGAGCCAACAGAAGCTTAGTAGCCTGGGGGTTTGAGTTCACCAACTCCATGGGAACCCATAGTGGGTTAGGTTGGTGTGCCAGGACTGATACCTAAAAAGCCTGTGAAATTAACGTTTCTGGTTGTTTTTTTAAGAGTAGTGATAAATTATGTTTAATTTGCATGTTTTGGGAAGGAAAATCTGATATTTTCCTAACAATTCCTGATATTTCCCCCTGAGAATAATGATAACAGCACGCAGTAATTACACCACATACAAACAGCATCATTTCTGATAGTCAGCGATCAATCTATGTCATAATGCTGTCATGTGTAATAACAACGTAGATTCAATGCAGGCTGTTTTGGCCCTATTCATCACCTAGCGCTTGAGTGTCGGACGATGCCGGTCTATTGTTCAGGGCTGGTCGTGGTGCCAGTCCCCTGTGATGGGGCCATTGTTCAGGGTGCCCGTGTTGGTGCAGAATCCATGCCCAGCAGATGGGCAGTGCACCTGTTCTGCCGTGTGCCAGGGTGTCAGGTGCCCGCACGGGCCCATTGTCTGGCCTCTCGGGGTAATGGAGGCTGGTGCCTCGGTGCACAAGCCCATTCACAAGCACCACAGGGGCCAGGAACATCCGCCGTCATGCCATTGGCTGGCTGACAGCGCCGGCGCGGCGTGAAGCTGGCCGTAGGTGTGCAGGTGGGTTCAGGTCAGTCTCACTCCATCCGCACGCCGCAGACATGATCCTGCTCGCTCGAGGACCCTGATATGAACGCGCGCTTGCAGCTGTATCGTGTGGCTCAGTTAGTCTGGCAGGAATGAATTGTGGGATACGTGTGTGAGACTGAAGGATAAATGAAAAACCCAGAAATGCATTTTCATGGCCTCTATACCTGTAGTATTAGCATCATGAGCGATTGAGCAACTATTTTGTCTGCACTAGCAAATCAGCTTCTTTATGTGTGCAAGATCTCAACAGTGCAGTTATGTTTGACTTCCAGTGGTGTGCAGAACCTTGTGCTCACACTGCTGTGTCTGAGTGAATGACATGGATTCAGAGTCTTTCTTCCTCTCTGAGCACAACGACTTGCCATGATGGGAATCTACCAACAGCTTCCCGGTCGTCTGCTGCGGCTGGCAGGCAGCAGGTCGCATGTTCCTCACCAAGTTCAAAGCGATGTTTGCAGTGTGCGGTGTCTGGTCCCTTGCGCAGGCTACCAGCTCCCCGCTGACAGTGAGAGATGCAGAGGGTGGTTGTTGACGCTCGTGTGTGTGTGTGTGTGTGTGTGTGTGTGTGTGTGTGTGTGTGTGTGTGTGTGTGTGTGTGTGTGTGTGTTGGAGGCTGGAAGACAGACATCCTCTTAATTTCTGCCTGTGAAAATTCCCACAGTGCCCTGCTCCGCTCCACAGATGAATTGTCCCATCCTCTGTCATTCCAGTCAGTGGTAGAAGCACCAGACAATCCCCCCGTGCCAGAAAAGCCCCTCCTTGATAGGGAAGTTTCCCCACTTGGCTGCCAGCTCTGACAAAATAACCAGCACCCTCATTATGGTATATGCAAACAATGATAAAGCGCACTGGATGAAGATGTCATGTTAGACAATCAGAGCGAGGACCCCTGACACGCCGCCCCGTGACTCTAATAAAGTGTCTCGGCTTGCCACGAGCGACACCGTGCTTAATTTGCTGTCCAATGTTGCTGTAATTAGATGAATTTGGCACAGGCAGAAGGAAAGACAGCTAGATCAAGGCCTTGATAAATTAGGGGTCCACTGTCAAGATCAAATCACATTAATCAAGGTGGCTGTGTAGTGAGACAGGTCCACCCCCTCACCCACCCACCCAACCAACTTTGCCTTCGCCACTGTGTATGATGAATAGGCTAGCTGCTACCAGCCACACCGTATGCATCACCATCAAATCTGTGAATTTAAATGTAAGAACACAACTTCCAGAATTCTATTGATTTATTCTGTCCCCTTCTTAAGATAAACCTTCCTCAGAACCCACAGCGCCTACGTTAAAAACAGTTTGAAGTTTTTGCGCAGTATTAACCAAATAAAAAAAATAACAGGAAAAGAAAAGGGAGAAAAAAAAAAACAACCTTAACTGCAACGACGACGACGATGACAATGGCGGAAAAGTGTAACTTCAAAACCAGCATGGCCCACTTTTAAGCACCAGGCTCCCATTTTAAAATTCACCGGGGACGTGTGGAGATGCGGGGGTCAGAAACTTAGCCTAGATGACAGAGCTGGCCAGGGAATGCCACCTTTGACCGGGAGGATTCGGTTTCATGGCTGGAGTCGGAGCTCCAGTTTTGTTACCACGTACTTCCAGGTGTTAGTTTTTGTTTCAAGTGTTCTACTTGTAGCATGTTCTGCATCCTACAGAAACAATGGCACAGTTCTGTTGATCTGAAGAACATGTCTATCAGTATGTTTCTGTTTAAGCTGTAGATGCCAGCTGTATGAGTTCATCCCTGGCGCAGTGAAAATGGTGCTGAGGGGGGAAATGTTTACATGTAGCTGTACAGTCATGAAACATTTGCTTTTGCTAATCACAGAGCCTTCATCCGAGTATGATATTAGCCTGGCCTGTATTCAGGAAATCACACTCTCTTGGGGAGACTTGAAGTGCTTCATACACTGGACATTCATTTGGGGAAAACACCTCTCTGATTTGAGGCATAACGGAAAAAAATGGTTTGGAGATAACATTCCAAGTCCTGGGCTGTATCTGTTCAGGATCTGCGGACACCATGTCAAACCGAAGCCGACTCCTGTACGCTCAGACGCGCGTCAGAGAAATGCATCTAAATATCGAGGCCCTTACTGGCTCCCAGCTGGGTGAGCCCCGTTCAGCTCAGCACTACCCGTCGCCCTACGAGAGTCCTGAGATCCGCTATTAGGTCTTCGGCTGCTAGACATCGAGAGAATGGCTTAAACAGAAAGAAAACTCAGTGGAATGACCAATCCAGACTCCGGGTGCCAGTGAAGTTTAGGTGAGACGGCTTGTCTATAGATGTCTCAGTGAACTGAGGCACTTTTGTAAGGTCCGAATTTCACTCACCTGCTGGCCTGTGAATGTTTAAATGGTGAATGGTGTTCAGTATGGACAGAACTGACAACTGTTTGGACATTACTGGTTACTACTCATTTATGACCCTTGTTTTCATAAATCTGAATATCAGATTGTGTTGTGTGAGGAATTAGTGCTGAAATTCTGGTAATTTCAGAAATGTTACTCAATGGCCTCTTATAGGTTTGAGCAGGACTTACCCATGCAGGGCGGATAAGGAGTGGGGTTCGTAGTGGTATCTGCCTTCATGATGCCGCATGTCGATTGGAATGGGGGTGTGGAAAGTTGGGAAGATAGGATGAGGGCCTATGGAACAGAGAGAGAGGGAGAGAGGAAAAATATTTAAGAACTTCAAAAAACAGCCTGCCTTTCAAAAATATTCAAAGCCAAAAGATCCACAATAAAGTAAGATGAGTCTCAAGGCAGAGTGAGCGGTTTTGTGTAAAATATTGGCACTATCACACAAAAGAAGTGGAATAAATAAATAATCAAAGTCGTCCTAAGAAATCCTACATCTCAAACATAAAAGATCTCCAACTGGGCTTTTGACAAAGACCTGCAGCCAGACACTCTTTGAACTAGGGGCAGTGATGGATGCTATCAAGGAGAAGCATGGCCTCGACGCAAACAGGAGCTGACAGCACGGGGAGAGATCTCCTCCACCCTACGATGCTGCATAGGAAGAGGACTCCTCCACCCTACTCCTGCATAGTGAGAGATCTCCTCCACCCTACTCCAGTGGTACACACACCTGGGCAATGCCATGCTCCTGCTCAGCACATGCAACCAGCCCAAAATACACACACACACACACACACACACACACACACAAATAACCACCGCTTAATGGCCCTGAAACATGGACCAAAAATCTTGTGGGGTGGAGGGTTTTGAAAGCGTGAGTTGGGTTTTGTAAGGAATGTGAGAACCAGGGAAAGCTCACGGAGGCCAGAGGTAGAAACAACAGAAAAGACACTTTTGAAGACTTATGAACACTGTCTCATTAATAACAAGAGGGTGTGCTGCTTAGCAACTTTTTCACTAAGCAACACTACAGCACTCAGCGTGGCATTCAGTCGCCCTCTTTTATAATATCCAGGCGTTTCCTTCATTGCAAGTCATTTTGTTGGTTTTTATTTGCAATGAAAGAGGATCAAAATAAACGCTTTCCTTTAATCGTTTCCTGCAATAAAGACACTCCTGGCTCAGGAAGGCCCGTTAAACATGAGCGGCCTTCATTAGCCGTTGTGATAACGAGAAACCGCAGTTGATCTTTGCGCGCGGGCAGGTTTGTTATGTTGTGCCATGACAGCATAGCTTTTGGAGTCTCAAATGCTTTACAGACTTTTTGGTTTTAATTAGCGCCCCTGTTCCTGTAACCCCTCACCATCCTTCCTCTTTAATTCCATGAGAACATTAACACCCCATCTCACTAACTGGCCGTTGGGCTCACAGACCGGGCAGTGGTCCCATTCTTTGGGTTTTTGCGTTAATTGTAAAGGCTGGAGATACGTCTCTCAGGAGAGGGGACCAGGGAAGAGGGGATGCAACGTGGATCGGGCCCTTTCTGGATCGGATTAAAATTCTTTGGGCATTGCCATCTGCAGCAGAAGAGAACGGTTGACCCCTGGAAGGGGTGGCGGGGAGGTCAGGTGAGGTCGGGGCCACAGATCGTTATCTACACCTGAGACGCCCACGGGCACATCCAGGGCCCCGGTGCACTCGCTCTGTTCATCCTGTCACAGACTCCGCCCCCTCTGTACTCTTCATCTGTACTCTTCATCGCATTCTATGCGACAGAACTAAGGAAAATACACCTTCGATCAGTCTTTACATTCTCTCTTTTGTCCTCTGTTTCACTCTTCTGTTCATCACTGTGCTTCTGCGTTTGCATTGGGGTTCATGTGATCCGTGTCTCAAGCTGACCTGTGTCACAAAGCAGGACTGAAGCAGGCAGTGTTGTTTTCATGGCGATGGTGGTGGCTACATTGTTAAAAGCCTTGGCCAACACTTCTACACAGTCACACATTCTGAGGAACCAGCTTTCTTGAGACAAGGTAAATTGTGAATGTGTAACCAATCTTTGAGCAAGAAGTTCGTAATCGCGTTGGAATAAAATACGTAACAAATGTGTTTGGGGTTACACAGCAGTTTGCAGTGAAAGAATACACAGCCAGCACAAGGCCCTAGAGTTGCTGAAAAGGTGCGTGACTGGCTTAAGTCATCCTCACTCTTTACAGCGTTTGTCATGGAAATCGCCCCGGGGTCGGGTTTAATTGATGCAAAACACCATAAAACACACCTGACATGCAGAAAGCACGCAGCACAACAAGAACACAGCCCAGCTGGTACACAAAACACGGCACGGTACCGGGGAACGGATCCGGAGCCGTCCTCCTCTCGCCCTCCACGCGGCTGCATTCACGTCTGACCTATCAGCTGCCCTGCAAACCCGGGCCATTAGGACTGATCCGGCTGAGGCTGTTCGACCAGACACAGGAAGTGCTGCCAGGCCACTCCATCCCCTGGAAAGGGCAGGGTGGCTATTTTTCACCGCAGGCCTCAGTAAGTAGTATAATAGGACTGTGTGTGAGCATCGGAGGACCGTTGGAGCGGCTGCGGGCGAAACAGCTTCATTCAGCTCCTGGGCTGAGTTAATGCCCCTTAACTAATGCTCCGGGTGAGTCAGTGCAGCAAGGAGGACCAGGGCTTGGGGAGGAGGCCCCAGACAAAGGGAGCGGAGAAGTGGGTCAGGAAAACATGACGGAGAGCAGCACGACCGGCCCCTGCTGGATACACCACCACCACCAGCCTCTCCAAAGTCACGGACCACCATCCTGAATTTTAATCGGCTGAGTCCACTCAGCCCCAAGACTGTGTTTAAATCATGCTATTGTAGGGGAAGGGGAACTTTTATGGGAGTTTGCTGGCAAGACACCAGGTAAAGAGAAAAACTACAACAAAAAAAACCCAGATGTTTCAAGTGGGATAACAGAGAGGATAAAATGCATAACAAAAACAAAATATTGTCAATTATTTATGACAATATAAACATACACAACCCATAGAGATTTTCTCCCTGTGGCAATAGTAAAAGAACAACAACAACATTAAAGAGCATTAAACCCTCCCCACTCTGTGTCATTAAACCTCAGCATTACTGCACACAGCACCATTCATCAGCATGCGGCCTCAATTATCCGCATTACCAGTGTTATTTCCACCGGTCACATTTTTCATGTCAGCCCAGTCGTCCCGGGTGCTTGGGGGCGGGGGTGGGGCCACTGAGCCCTCCCCCCCACCCAACTCCCCTCCCGGCCAGAGGAGACGAGGGGTGCGGGGTACACGAGGTACGCGGGGCCGGGCCGGTGCCCATCTCCGGAGTGGGCGGTGGAAGGACTGACCGGGCGGGGGTCCTCTGTCACGCCGACAGCTTCATTGTTCGAGTGCAGCGAACAGAACAAAAGGACGGTGCTCTAGAGAGCTGGAGAAGGGGGCGTTTACCTGCCTCTGCGAGTGAGGTCCCCGGGGGGGGCGCGGCAGGCTGTGGAACCCCACTCGGGCCCTCGCATCTATTAGTCTTTGGGTGATAACATTTGTTTCCTCCCGCGGAGGGAGCAGCACGGCAGGCAGGAGTGCTACTTCACCGTCACTCCCGAACACGGAGCAGGGCCTCGGCCCGTGGAACTCGCACAGGTGGAGCGCTGGATGGGAACCGAGTCAGGCCGTGAGCTCATCCAGGGCGTGACGTCACGCGCCGGGCCTGCTACACCAGCCCCGGCTCGCTGCCAACACATGCTCATCAAGCTTGTGCTTAAGCAGATCAGATATAACCTTCCTCCTTCTAAAGCTAATCCCTAAGCAAAATAATAATAAGGTAGCCCCACTAAACGAAATGGTTTGTTCTGTTTTAAAACTATGCTTTGAATATACAGAGCGCACAAATGTCTTGTCTTTGTAGAGGCCTAATCGCTGGATCTAAAGTGTTCCACCGTATAGTATACAGTAATGATCAGCAGAGCGGCCCATTTGAAGGCTGTGTAATTAAAAGGCTTTCTGTCTTACCCAGAGAAGCTGGGAGAAATTAGACAGGAAATTCCTGTGGAATAAGCTGGCCAGAGGCCTAAGTACACATTGTCATGCCAACCATTACACACCATCAGGCCCCATTTTGCAAAGCATGCTGGGATGTGCCAAGGCAGCTCTGTGCCTGTAGCAGCTTTAAGACCTCAGTATGCAGTTTGCAACATGGCTAGCTGTGGGAAGGCAGCAGCCATGTTTAATAGCGCCACTGAGCAAGTTTTATTTCTACAAATAGGAGTCCTATGAAAATATCTTTAAATAATCTTTGTAGGGTTTTTTTTTTTTTAACAAAAGTGAGCAATAACCGTGGCATCCTCTCTTGGAGGGGGCAGCGGTCCAGTGTCACGGTTCAGAAGTTTGCAGTAAGCTCAGGTCAGGCCTGGCCTGGCAGCTGCAGGGGGCAAAGGCAAAGGCCACGGGGGGAGGGAGGGGGGCACTTATCAGTGTCCTTCAGCTGCGCCTGGCCCCCTCTGCTAATAAGACCCATGCATCATGGTGCCAGGGATCCGAGCGTTGAGAGCCGGAGTGGCCGGATCCGCCGGGCCTCCTCCGCATGGCCCGGTGTCGGCCGCGCGTCGTTAGCATGCTGTTTGTGTAATTTGGGTACTTAAGACGGCAGAGGGCCTCCAAGACTGATTGCGCGGTGCAGTAATCACACGGCCCTCTCCGCCTGCTGATTTATCACCCCTGCTCTTAATAGCTCTGCTTAACACACAGGTTTGTCCAGATTAAGTAATTACCTTTAAGCAAAAGTTTATTATCTTTAAGACTGGTGCAATGATAAAAGGAGCACTGTCAGAGAGAGAGAGAGAGGGAGGGGGGAGAAACAGAAGGACGAGGTACTGGGGGTGAATGAGTGAGAGTGATAATTAAAAAACAATGCATTAAATCGGTGTTTCTACACGCCCTGTCACTGTGCTCCTCTGCTCACATTCATATTAGCCCTGTGGAACTCTTGCTAGGGGGCGATGGGGATTACTCCAGCCCAGGGGCTGCATCTGAGCAGGGGAATTACTCCTCCGGCACATCCGTAAAGTGAATGCAGACACAGCTCATTTAGAAAGATCGGGGGGGGGGTTTTTGGCCCTGTCTAAAAATAACACCTGAGCACCAGGCAGTGTGTTCTGGGTTTTGCCCAAGCAGAGTAGCAGAGTGGTATAGGGCATGTGGGGAACTGAGGTGGCCCGCGTGACGGACCGTCTCTTGGCCACAGTGACGCTGCAAAACGTGGGGAGGCTGGAGGAGAGGACAGTGAATGACGCGGCACTGGCCTCCTCGTTGGGGCAGTGACGAATGGCCCCAAGGGCAGAAATAGCTTCCCCACCCTCATCCGTCATGCTCGGGGCCGCTCCACAAAATAAGAGTGGGACGTGATTCCGAGCTAGCCGCTGGTTGGCCCCAGGTGAATCACTGTTGACCGGTCATTACATGGGGCGGGGGGACTAGAGAAATTAAAGGAATTTGTAAAGGAATTAAAGATCTGAGATTATGGTAAATGTGACAATTATTAACTATAAATGTAATCGTGGTGGTGTAATTACCAAGTAGACTACTCGAATAATTACACAACCAGTGACCATACTGGTGACATACACTTATTTCTTCTGAGCAGAGAATTCTCTCTGATGACATGGGCTTGGCTGAGTGAAACAGGCTGCCCTCAACTGGCTGCTGTGTTTGCTTAACTCCTGAGGTGTTTGCTGAAGTGTTTCAGGCTCATGGCCGCTTGAGTTTCAGCAGAACTCCCGTGGCTTCCACCCATGCTTATAAACATCTCTTGCTCTTCCCAAAACAGTTTACTGTCTGTCCTTCAGTTTAACCCTTTACTTATTCCGAGGACCAGAGCACCGACCGATTTTCTTTTCGTCCGCAGTTTCGAAAAGGCATTTACATAAAAAAAGGAAAATCCCAAAAGAAAAACCGTCTGTTAACCCCTGTCGTAATTCGAGAGGTGTCGGTAATGCTTTTAGGCAGCGCCTCGAGCACGTGGCCGAGCATGGTGCGAGTCCAGTTGCCTCGCAGTGGCGCTGCTTTGGCCCCTCGGAGACGCTCTCGTCCAGCGCCGGGCTTGTAAACGCTAAATGAGGAACAGCTGTAGGGTGCAGCCTCCTCCCTCGCGCTTGGCGCGGCGTGGCTTCGCAGGGGGAACTAAACGGAGTCGCGCCGCCTTTGCGGGAGCCGCGTGTGCTCGAATCCTTCAGATTTGCCGTGAAACGTTTCGCGTGAGAGGCGCTTTTTACAGTGTTGTGTACGTCATAAAGATGGGGGGCGGGGCGAGGCGGGAGACCTCGCCTCGTTTTATTTTCATCGCTTTTCCGGGCATAAATAACGCAAACCTCCGCGCTTCTCCGAGTCGACTGCTTTTCATCAGACGTGTTTAAAGTTTTATTTTGTGATATTGTGCAGACGCACACTTAAAACAGCCTGTAAAGTGATCCTTGGAGCTCTTTCTAGTCGACTGCAACGATGACAACAGTGTTGAAAGAATTCAGTAAAATGTGACGGTAGATATTAGCATGAGGAATGTTCACAGTATCTTCACAGAGAAATTACACTGCACAATCAACCGAAATGTATTTATTAAATGTATCAATCAAAATGTATTTATATACAGTTGTTTTCGCAAAGCGGCTTTACAAATGTCCAGGTGGAAACCACTCGGTAAACACCGCAATGGCGACGGTGGCGAGGAAAAACTCCCTAAAAATGTACGAAAATTACAATGTAATTAGCCTGCACCATGCTTATACCATACTGGAATAGACTGCCTCAAAATACTTGGCACTAACATAATGTAGAAACGTTATCTGCATGTCAAGTACATACAGAAAATGTGGATTGTTACACACTGTTACTTTGTATACTATACTGCAATTAATGGGATGATTGCACTCAATAGTGGTGTGAAACATTGATTTGGTTTTTGTTTTTATTTTTATGTAAGGTGTGCATGTTAGCACGTTCTGTCTCACACTGTCACACTCTCACTGTGCCACACTCACATGCCCACCACACTTACTCCTGGCCCAACCTAGACAGCGTCACACTGATATACGGGTAGAGCAAGACTCCTGACTCCCCCACTCCTAACTGCCCCCACTCCTGACTGCCCCCACTCCTGACACCCCCACTCCTGACTCCCCCACTCCTGACACCCCCACTCCTGACTGCCCCCACTCCTGACTGCCCCCACTCCTGACAGCCCCCACTCCTGACACCTCCACTCCTGACTGCCCCCACTCCTGACACCCCCACTCCTGACACCCCCACTCCTGACTCCCCCACTCCTGACTGCCCCCACTCCTGACACCCCCACTCCTGACACCCCCACTCCTGACTCCCCCACTCCTGACTCCCCCACTCCTGACACCCCCACTCCTGACACCCCCACTCCCGGCTCAGAAAAAAAAACCCACTTTGGGGTATATGGCTGGTCGTAGTTTTGCTCACACAAGTATACCCATGTTGCGCTCTCTCTCTCTCTCTCTCTCTCTCTCTCAAACAACTCCAAGCAGCAGGCTGATGGGGTTTCCTTAACAAACACTTATAAGTGATCCAGGAAGAACCCCAATTGTGTTGACAATGATCAAACCTGCAACATGAAAAACCATACAATGAATAGTTATTATCTGCTGAGATTTGATATGGGCCTTTTCCTATGTGTGAAAATCAATGTTTTAATTGATAATTAGATCAAAGTGTCTCCCAAGGCTTAACCTCACTCTCCAAAGTATTATAAAAAAGTATCTTAGGAACTAATTTAGCTCTCTTAAAGGAAGTGTCATGAATGAATTGGTATGGGCAGTCAGTATCGGCAGACTCGTTAATTGAAGCATCTTAATTGAATAATTAACAGGGTTGGTGTCAGCTGGAATTGCTTTAAGGCAGAACGGGCGGGTTAATGAGGGGGCTGAGACTACAAATGTGCTGACCCTGTTTCAGCAACATGGCCTGGATAGGAATATAATTAGCTTTTATACTCACATCCACAGCGCCAAAGTCTTAGCATTCAGACCCGGCAACGAGTCTCAGCACTTGAGTGTGTTATAACTAACAGCTAAGTAGCTTCCAGTCAGCACAGTAGGATGAGTGGAAATGGGAATCTGATTTGAGATTGGATTATAATTTCCTGTATTTGCCCATGAGTAAGGGATGCTAGTCAAAACTGGCAATTGAAGGGGCATCTTTCTCCACAGCTCACAGGCAAAGTTCCTCCCCCTAAAGTGAAGCAGTCATAACTATCTGTCTTCCATGAGGGAGAAGAGAGGCGTAAGCAGCAGTCTCCCCCTCCTGAGCTCCACGTTATGACTCCATTAGACTCATCTGGATGTAACCCAAACCCTCTGGCCCAGTCGGGCTGCCTCTGTAGAGATGATGAGGGGAGCAGTGATTGCAGGAGCTGTTTTTTTTTTGGGGGGGGGACGTGATTGTGAAATCAGAGAACAAAAAGGGTCTCCACAAGGTCTAGAGGGCTTGGGGGTGCTGGCCCCCACCCCCCACCATCAGGCTAGTGGGGGGCCAACGAGGAGGTTCTTCCCACATCAGACAGGATGCTTTTGTAATACACCCGCATCAATAACAGAAGAAACCTGGTTGTCAACAGCAATAGAGTTTTGCTCTCAATTTAAAGAATAAAATTTGATTCCTCGTGAATAAAGGCCTGTGTTTTGTCTTATTTGTCTCCTCCACTGAGTGAATTAGTGTTCAGAATGCAAAGCATTTGGGGAGGTAAAATGTAGGTGTTTGCTTATGTGCTCAGCCATCTATTATTACCAAATGTATGAGATCTGTCAGAACATGACGGCATTTTGCACATGCCAGACACAATGAGTTGTGTCATTAGAGAAGACGTCGGTGTCATCGCTACATGTTCTTGCTGGTTTCAGGGCGGGAGAGGCAAATGACAACCAGCAACCAGTATGACAACCAGCAGTAAGTGTGTCTGATGAGAATGAGCGCGAACCGAACAGGCCTCACAAAGAATTTGCCGTCGTAATGGTTCACGGTGACGTTCAGATTCACTTCGCTACAGCGTCGTCATGTGCTGCCAGGGGTCCCATGTGAAAGTGTTTTTGCAGGCAGGGTTGGACGGAAGCTTCCTGTACACACCGCACACACGCAGGCAGTAATTTCAGCCGTCATCTATAACACTAAATGCGTTATACTTGCCGGTAGTTTGGAGGGGCCTCCTACATTGTCTATCCCAGTTTTCCTTACCACAGTGTATCAATTGGGCCGGAGAAGTATGAAACAGCGAGCCCTAAAGCCATTCAAGCTGTCTTTTGAGAACAGCGGTTGCCAATCACGCAGTGTCGATTCTGTAACTTCTCTAACTCTTTCTTTCCTCCTCCTTTGAGTGACATCACCTTGTTTGGCTCTGGTGTGGCCTCATGCCACAGGAAGTTCTGGCACTTCACTCAAGTGCTGCTGGGTATTTTGACTTTCCCTGTGTCCGCGAGCCACTCGAAGGCTGCCGCTCTCTCCGTGGCGACGGCCTGCTGTGGGAGGGGCTGGGCAGGGGGCCCCTCGTGTTTGAACACAAAGGACTTCATTCACGACTGAATCTTTTTGTCAGCCAAGAGGGTAAAGATTTACTCAAAGCAATCCACTCACCCCCTTCATGCCAGGGCTTATCAGAGCTGCTGATAGTAGGGAAGTAAAAGCCCCTTTTATTGAGACAAACTCCAGAACAGCTGTAGTTTCTTACATATAGCCACTGGCTTTAATTACACCAACTTATCACACATAGAATTTGCGAGGGGGTCTCACTATGTTTTTACAATGTCTTAATTAACACTGGTGATTAGCTTATTATCACAATGGAAAGGGAGAAAAAAGTTCATATTTAACTCTGAAACTCTGAAGATCAAGTCACTCAGTCTGCCTGCCCTGTCCCTTCAACTTCTGAACCCCTCACCTCTGATTCCATGTGGCCCACACCCCCAACACAAACCCACACCCCCAACACAAACCCACACCACCCAACATAGACCCACACCACCCAACACAGGCCCACACCCCAACACAGACTCACACCCTCAACATAGACTCACACCCTCAACACAGACCCATACCCCCCCAACAAAGACTCTTGCATCCTCAGAATGCTTGTGCCCATGGCTCCACTCACACAACTCCGAGTCCACTAATGGGGGATGATTAGTGTTTCTGTGTTTAAGACGGGTCAGTTTAGTAGTGTGGAGAATCTCGTAAAGAAGTAGAGAACCTCTGTCAAGCCCATATATTTTTCATTTATTAAAACTCAGCCAGCAATACTGACATTTTGAAAGTTAGAAACAGTCATTGTGGGATTCTGAATGCACTAATTGATAATCAAATATGTGCATAATAAACACGTTCTGTAACATTCTCTCTCTCTCTCTCTCTCTCTCTCTTTGTATGTGTGTGTGTGTGTGTGTGAGTGTGCATGTGTATATCTGAGGGTGAGGTAGCCTGACTTTAGAAATCTATAAAGCACTAAAGTTTCTTTTGATTCTTCACCACAGCCTTTGGTAGTACCAAATGTCCACACATCTGCAAAGGCCCTAATCTGACAGAATATCAAATTTCCCTGGAATTACTGCCCCCTTTAGATAAATGTATGAAGATAAATTGCTACAGTGGTTTTGCATTTTCTGCGCAGCGGAGTCCTGATTCACAGGGGAGAGTGGTGGGCGGGGCGGCTAAAATCACATGTCATCAAGATGGACAACTTTAGGAGGAGGATGAAATAGATTTCAAAGACCCAGGGTCTCGTCCCGGATCCAAATACGCCAATGCTAACCCACGGCACGAAACGGCTTCAAGATCTGTGGCGGCATTAATCCCTCAGCTCTGATAAGCAGTTTCAGAATCAGCCTTTGCAATGCAGAGTAGCCCTGTTGTCTGACCTGCAGTAAAGGTATTACAGCACAGCATATGAGCTTTTCTATTAATTGCAAGAAAAAAGGGGAAATTGTTGCAGAAGCAAAAAGCCTTTAAAGTGTTTGTCAGACGTAACGCAGTACATTAGATGCGATGTGAATTTGAATTCTCCGCTACATACTAACTAGTTTAGTTAGTATCTAACTAGTCTGCTTGCATGTGTTTCTTTTTGTGCTTAGAACCATTACCTGTTTTTTCCTTCCAGAATATTCCTATGTGTGTGAAGAGCAGGTTAACTGACTCCAGGCCCGGGTGACTGGCAGGCGTTATGCATGCCTGCGAGGCATGGTTCCTGTCTGGCTCCTCCCAAAGCCCTACAGTTGGCTGCCTCAGACATGAGGAAACTTCACTTTATGCAGACAGGCTAACTGCCTACAACTCCAGCTCCCCTGGACTGTGAATATAAATATAACCCAACTCATAAAAACTAGCAATAAATAAACAGAATTATAAAAAAATAAAACATCTGAATATGATATATATAAGATTTTCTCTCTGGAACTTCAGTGGCCAAAGTCTCCAAGTTGATTTATTTGTTATCCTCAATAATATGCGACTTGAGTACCCTCTTGCTGTCAGATCACTTCACATGAATAAAGCTGATGCCTGTCACCTGGCATACACTAGGCATGATGAACGTACCCTCAGTATTCCCTCAGTGTTGACTGAACATTCCCTCAGTGTTCTATCAGTATTTGCTGAACATTCCCTCAGTGTTCTATCAGTATTTGCTGAACATTCCCTCAGTGTTCTATCAGTATTTGCGGAACATTCCCTCAGTGTTCCATCAGTATTTGTGGAACATTCCCTCAGTGTTCCATCAGTATTTGTGGAACATTCCCTCAGTGTTCTATCAGTATTTGCTGAACATTCCCTCAGTGTTGACTGCACATTGCCCCAGTGTTCTATCAGTATTTGTTGAAAATTCCCTCAGTGTTCTATCAGTATTTTTGTTACTCTCCCTAAATTCATTTCCCTAGCAGAAACAGAGTAACAAAATCTGCTTACGTTTCCAGGTTATCGTCAGGAGCACATTTCAAAGTGTACCTTGAGGCAGAGTTATTAGCAGGTGTGATACAACATGTCAGACAATACTGACTCTGAACATAATGGTCAGACTTCCTAAAAATTTCACGCAGTCAAAACAAACACACGACCCACCCCTCAGAAAGCAGCATACATGTTCTCAGATAGCTAAGGGTTTCTTTTCCTGCTTTAACACCTAAGCATATTTCAGCTGCTACTCTGAGACTCCCAGCAGGGAGAGTGTGGGCAGCGTGTAGGCCCTGGTGCGGTCGAACGGCATGGTGTTGGGCCCCCACCCCTCTGACTTCCCGCTGGTGTGTTGTCTCAGCTGGTTCTGCGGTCGCATGGGTACCGCAAGAGGGGCGGGGACTTGCTAAGGTCTGCCGACAAGAAATGAAATAAATGCTTATAATCACGGCCTTCTTTATTTAACTCTCCCCTGGATGCAAGGTTGACCATTTATGTAGAGCAAACATACGATACTGCCTAAGTGAAATATAATCACTCTGAGTCCTCATTTGGATCATTCCCATTCAAACTACTGTTGCCATTTGAGCTTCCATTCATTATGCTATAGCTGCTAGCAAAGTGTGTGGAAATCACTGGAATTGTGTGTAAGTGACGAGGAACAGTAATATAACTACTTTTTATATTATCTTTTTATTGACAGATCTAGGGTCAGTGCACAAAAAAATATTTATTGAGAAACAACAAATTCTAAAGCTAATTTAGGCTAGACAAGGCTAGACAAGTTTGTAGAAAAGACTTAAAAAAAACGCAGTGTTAAACAAAAACACTATGCTCTGTGAAACTGTTAGAGAAATGGGAAACATTATAGAGAAAAAAAACTAGGCTTACTGACAGCAAAATAGTAATTGTGCTCAAGCAACAGTGCTGTGGTTTATAAATAGTCCAAGTGCTAGGTAAAAGTCCTAGGAAAAACTTAGGGTTGCAGCGGTAACCGGTTTCACGGTATACCACGGTATTAAAATGCACGGTTATCATACCGTGTGCGTTTGCTTATTACCGGTAAAAAGCAAGCCAGCGGAGAAACTGACCCGCGCATGCGCAACTCCGCTCCGGTTCAGCTACTAAGCACACAGCAGTGAGAATGGCAGAAAGTGCATTAGACTTAACAAATTTTTTAACAAAAAAAAAAGCTTAACTAAAATCAGCGGCGAAAATGACGTAATCGCGGTGGCTCCGCCGGTGAGCGCGGGTCTCGCGCGCTGTCGATTCGCGAGGTCGTGCACGTCTCGAATTTTGTAACTTTGCGCGCGTCGCGCCTCAGCGCAATGAACAAAGTCATGTTTGCAGGGTTCATACACCTTTATAAGGTGGAATTAAAGCACTTGTACGTAACTTTAAAGGTCCGTTTCAATATTTCCCAGCACCTTAAACTTAATTAAGTTAAATATTTATACATATACTCAAAATAATTCGCTTTTTATTAAATTATTTAATGGTTGTTTATTTTCAAAACGCCCAGTCTTAACGTCTTCACGTTCTCTCGTGTTTCGTCCTGGAATTACAAGAGGCTCGTATTTGTTAACGTAATACAAAAGAACTGTGCCGAGTCGCGCGCTACGGTCACTAGTGAAAGTGTAAATCCATAGATTTTTAAGGTCCTTGCTTTCACTGGATGTGAAAGATGCCATTAATTTACATGCGTTCATTTTCAAAATTTTACGTGCCTGTTTTTCATATGTTAAAACCAGACTCGGTGTGAAAGCCTTAAAATAGAAATCTCTATTGTGAGGGTCATGTCAGAAATAAATCCTCTCTTTCTGCAGTATCTGGTTATATTCTAACTTGGCAGTACAACGGACGTTTACAACAGTTGTTGATCAGACACTGACCCAGGTTGAGTTTATCAGATATTAAATAATTTAAACTTAAATAATTGTACTGAAATCCATGATTTAGGTTTATCTAATTTTGCAGTATTTATTTAAACATGTGTACAGCTTATTTTTTTAAAGGAGACATTTTGTATACAATAGTTCCAGGTTTCTACAATAAATAGTTAATTGAACAAAAAAAACTTGTAATTTCTTTAAGGGTCAGTGTATCTTTTAATAATATACAAACTAACTGTGATACCGTGATAACCGTGATACCGCGGTATTTTCTGAGACGGTTATCATACCGTGAAAATCTCATACCGTTGCAACCCTAGAAAAACTGAAACACTCGGAAAGCTCAGAAACTGCATGGTATGCAACCCACTCTGTCGGGTAAAAGACAATATCGTAGACGCCTCCTAACTCTGCACTGCCTTACACTGGAAGCGAAACCTTTCAGTGATTTGAATCACTTTGGAACAGTTTAGCCAAAATAAAGATTCACATGTCATACTCGTAATAACAAAATCAGTTGTTGAAACAATCTGTGTTTTCATAAGTCTGGAAAAGTGCACGAAGAGTGAAGAGTCGGACCAAGAATAACGTTGACTGAGCATTTGCCAGTAGCCATCAGCCTGTCTCACATGTTAAATGCTTTGGCTGAAAAATAAATTATCTTTTTGTGCTTAGCACTTTTTTCTGACTTTTTGAAACGATACTTTATGGTTCTTGCACTTCTGATGCCGTACTAAGGAGACCTGTGTGTCCTGCTATATCTGACGATGCTGTTGAGTTAATCAGCCCACACTTGTTTCTCCAAGCCAATGAGATCCCGGGCTTTCAAAGCCCTGAAATGCAGGAACCGAAAATGCATCCAGAGGCCCTGCCTGGACCCGGTCAAGGCAACCGGCAGGAAAAACGCTGCTCTCTCTCATAATTCTACAATTGTGGATCATGCACCTCCATTGTTGGGGTCTCCGCAAGGAGTAACTGTGGCGTAGAGTCCTGGCGTGACTTCTAAAGCCGCCTTTGGGCCACACAGGAACAAACACGTCCGGGGCAGTAACGCGTAGCCTGCGGCAACAACGGGGACGGATCCGTGAAAGGCGGGGAAGGATATGAGGCGTCGCGTGCTGCCGGCCCTCGGCCAGACGTCCATGCGCCAAAGATTGCAGCCTTACAGACTGACCCAGAGAATGACGGTAAATCAGACAGCAGGTCCAAGAGCCAGAATTATAGAGCTGTAGCAGATGCTATGACAGTTCTCTCCCCTCCTCTCTCTCTGTTATAAAGCAAACAGGAGCTTTGTCACAATCGCTAAAATGTCATAAAGCTGAGGAAACTGAATCGCTGTGTTAGAAGTCAAACCACATGGTACAAATGAAGATGTGCATATGTTGGTATAGTGTAGATTTGGAAAGACTATATAAAGACTCGTCCTGAGCAGAGCTACTCTTAAATGCAGCTCTTCTATACAGTCATTGTGGTTTGATGAGCTGGAGAAATACAGCATACATTGGCTTGGTCTGCCCACGGCACAGACAGACGTCACACTGTGGGCTCAATCAGAAACATCAGGCAGCTTGTTTGGGCTTGGACCATTTACTGTGCAACTGTCCTATTCTCCAGCTCTCTCTCTCAGATGCACCAACACACACACACACACACACACACCTCCTCCTCCTTCACTCGAGCTTATCTGCCCATGGATCTGCCGATTATTATTTGCTTAATCCACAAGCTTGTCAGCCGTGGTGTCAGACAGAGCGTTACCAAATAGCTCCCTGTAGACATTTTGGAATTCCCATGTTCTTAACGCGCAGACTGAATTCCGCTTGGGACTCGTGTGTGTGTGTGTGTGTGTGTGTGGGAGGGGGGGTTATGGGGGACTGCATGCATGCCACAGAACCTTTTCACATTACAGACATCCCAGGTCTCTGTGGAGAGGAGTCACTTGCAGGCATGAACACAAGGCAGTCAGGGATAAACAGACCCATGCTGAGAACAGTGCGCCGTGACACGGAGGAGAGGAGGAGAAGAAGGACGCTGGTTGGGAGAGAGAGAGAGCGAATGACAGACTGAGGAGCAGGAAGTTGGAGCTAATCCCCTTAAACACTCTTACGGGGTTGCAGCTCCTCGCTGGCCCTTGTAAAACAGCAGGAACGGGCCGTGCTCTTTCTGGGTCGAGTGCAGGCGAACCCCTCTGCCAGACATCGCCCAGGGCTCACTGTTATTTTAACTGGGCGCTTTGAAGCCCAAATCACGCTTTATTATACGTAAGGTATAATATCAGGTAATCGTTAATTGCTGTGTCTAGCGAGCTAGCACAGCTGTTTCACAGCAAAGCATCCACTTTGTATTGGAATGTAAAGTCTGGCTAAGATTACTGTATATACTAAGAGGATTCTGGGGTGGATTTGATTGTTGCATTACATCATTACCGTGATGATAATCAGTCACATTTGCAGACGCACAAAGACCTCATATAGGGCTTGTTCAGAGTTCTACAGAGTACAGTTATTTGTGCAAAAGCATGGACCCTGTACCAACATTCATGTTCAACTCTCTGAACACATCCTGGTCGCTCATTACATTAGTGATTAACATGCAAAAAAATGCATATTTTAATGCCAATAATCAGAATGTATCATTTATTATGCATAAAACCTCTGTGATTAATGTTGAGTAAAAACATGAGACTCGACTTCCTCTTCTGGTTTCTAATAGTATCTAGGGCATTCACCCTCAGAGCTGGTTTTTCTTTAATGACTGTATTCAAGTTCTAGAAAAAGCTTCATCCCTGTTTTGCACAGAAGAAAAAAACTGAAAAAATGGGGTTGCTGTGTATCTACAGGAGATTTTTATCCAGCAATCACCACGGTCACCTAAAAATAGGCGGGAAAATTAGCAGGCGTCCTGCTTTCTCTTAGTGCTGTATATCTGATCTCAGAGCTCCTTCAGGCTAGCCAGCCAGGCCCGAGAGAAAGCTCCGATTAAAGGGAAGAGGGCATCTTCCAAAGCCATCGAGCTAAATGTTTACAAAGACTTGCTTAGATGTATGGACGTTACAGAGCCATTAGCGCCAGTGCAGGAGAGTGTTCCCATGTGAGGGGAAAATGAAAATAATTGCAGTCTCTATTACAAGGCAAGAGCGTGTATTTATGCAGCATATGGTGGGGCCATATGACTCACGCAGAGACTATACAGCCCCTGTAAAACTGGCTCATACAGTCTGGGAAAAGGCTCATGTAAATAGGGGGCAGGGTAAGCCGAATCCAACATGGATGCCATTACTCACATCCTTCTGGGGATTTTTCAGTCACTTATGCACAAATTCTGATTCTCTGAACGCAGGTCAACACACATTTGTGAGTTTTGTAAAATGAAAGCCCACATTTTTTCATTTTTACACTACACACAAACTACAGTTCTCACAGTTTCATCTTATACTGTCTTTATCAGAACTATGCAGTTCAACAGGCAAAACTCCAGTCACTACACTGAAACACAAGTAGCACCTGAAAGTCACGGTTTAAACACTAATGGGCTTCGTTGTTAACACAGCATCCTAAAATCAAGCAATGAGAAAACATGTTTGGATTCTTACAGACCAATAAACATTCTGTCAGGTATGAAACAATCAGTACGGTCCTACGAATACAAATGTTGAGGAGATCCAGAGTTTTGAGGAGAAGATCTACGTGGGGAAGAAGCTTGAATCACTAAGACTGCTCACCTGATGGTGCTTCAATGGAAATGAACTAAAATGACATCTGCATTTAAATGGATGGGAAATACCAGTAAATCGTTGGGAATTGTGATTGAAAGAGCATCTTCAGTGGCTGTGATACCTGTGCATTAGGGCAAAATGTTAGAGAGCCAGAACCAGCCTGAATGCTTTGGCCCCTAGAGAGCAAGACATGTTTAGGACGCGTCCCTGGAAATCAATACCTTTACCATTATCCTGTAATGACATTTCTATCCTGGTTTTGAAGCTAGGAGTGGCCTCTTGCAATCTGACATCACCCCCATTGGCTACTGCACGTGTTGATTTGGATGAAAATGTGTAAATGAGATATTATATAAAGTGATACAAACTTTTAAATGATTTAAATGATAATGGCAATTAACAATAACTTGATCTCAACCTAGTTGAATGCACATAGGAGAGTTTGGACCAAAGTGTGAGACTCCACCATCGTCAAAACACTAGCTGAGAGGTTTCCTTTGGGAAGAACATCTTCAGTACAGTTGCAGACTTGTAGAATGTAAGCCAAGGTGCACCGAAGCTCATTCTGAAGCTCCTTGGTGTATTTCGTGAAACAGTCAAGCACCTGAGTCCCATTGCACCTCTGATGACATCTCTCAGGGATCTTTGAGATGTTCTGGTTGAACAGAAGCATAGAGTACAGCCTGTGTCCTGCTGTCCCATCTGGTCCAAGGTCAGTTTTCATCACAGTGTTCAGGGTCCTGAGTAATTCAACCCACTCATGTCCAATCCGTCCACCTTATTCCTCTTATTGGGAAGTGTCCTCACTAGCCTGATCTCAGAATTGATGTAGATGAATTTATTTGGCTTGCTTAAGGCCAGAGAACCTGAATCAAAATAGATCAACATTTTATTTTGTCTACAGAACATCTACGTTTGATTCATACTTTGATCCAAGCACTTAATTTGCTTAAAAAATATATATATGACTTTAAAAATATATATCTTTTTGTACTGCACTAGTCCTCCAAAGCTCACTTTTTACTTGGTTTTCCCACGTGCATATTGATATTTTTCTCTTGCACAATTATTATCATTTCATTAGTGACTTTGTTAATGGTGTTATCAACTAGAGTTCATTGATTGTGCATCTGAAATATTTGCAGATTTTGAAGACCACTTTGATTCTGAGCAATACTCACATGTTTCTGGGTCAGTAGTTTTTGCCAGATAGACATGTAGAGATGTACTTCGGTTAACTGAGATTTTGAATTTGTGGTTTTGAGAAAATTATATATAATTTCAGAAAATGTGTTTTAGCAGTAGTTAAAAAAAAAAAAAAAAACGAGGTGACCGAATGTGTCCTAAACGAAGGACACCAACAACACCACTGCTCTGCTATTTTATTTTAAACATTTAACCTGCCAACAGTGCAGTTGGAAATACATTTGAGAGATTGGGGGAGAGACAGAGTGAGAGACAGAGTGAGAGACAGAGTGAGAGAGAGAGTGAGAGAGAGAGTGAGAGAGTGAGAGAGTGAGAGAGTGAGAGAGAGAGAGAGAGAGAGAAGGAGAGAGATGGGGGGTGGGTTCTCTTCTCTCAGCCTCTCAAGGCCTATAAACCTTTCCTGTGAGGAGCCTCATTTGGAGTGAACGGGTGGGGGGAGGGGGGCGGAACTTGGGGAAGCTAAAGGAGGGGGGAGAAATTCCCTTCTCAGGAAGATTAGTGGCCGTCCCTTTGTCGGAGGAGGCGGATGCTGAGCTCCTACGGACACATTTTTCTCTGCCAGCTCACTGACCCCTGGGGCGCTCCCAGTGGCGGCCCGGTCCCCACCGCCCGGCCACGCCGCCCGCCTCTGTCAATTACTCACTGTCGCCGCCGCGACTTCGTCCAGTTGATAAAGGAAACTGTCCTTATCGCTAACCAGCCTCTCTTAAAAAACTATTTACACCAGCGAGCCCTGGGCCATCCATCCCGCTCCCTCGCTCTCTGCCAAGTGTGCGTGAGGAGGAGCTTGAATAATGTACATGTGCTTTCATATGTGCTGCTAACATGAGATGTGTTACGAGTGTTTTGATAAGATTCGTGTAAAAAAACTAAAAAGAAAAAAAAAGAAGAATTAATCATACAGCGTTTCCCCCTCTCAAATCTTCCTGGAGATGCTGGCACTCTGCACACTGCCTCCTTTTCACTAGGTGTCTAAGTCTGCGTGCCTTTTGGCTGGCGAAGCACAGTTTTTACAAACACCGCTGCATGAACCATTCGTTTCTTCACCATCACTGTTAACTGTTAAAGATGTATGTATCGTTCCATCCCCGACATCTTCGTCTGTATGGAAGCCGGATTCAGCCGTGATGCCACTGTGATTCTCAGGGTTCAGGGCTGGAGGCTTTAGGGCCTGGGGCCTTTAGGGGTGGAGGCTTTAGGGCCTGGGGCCTTTAGGGCTGGAGGCTTTAGGGCCTGGGGCCTTTAGGGTAGTGTGACCATGCTCCCCCAAGGCCAGGCTGACTCAGCAGAAACAGAGCGCTTGCCCATCAATCTGCCTCCAGCGCGATGAGCTCACTTTCACCGTGATGTATGCCATGAGGCACCAAAACCAGTTAACTAAGTCATTACCAGCCAGGGCCCGCTCCATCCGGCCCGCCCAAAAGTCTGACGGCTCAACGAGAGAGGCAGTAGACAGGCAAAACTGGGCAGAACTGGACAGAACTGGGTAAATGTCTATTTTCAATGTTGAATCCATCAGCTGATGGAAAACTGTAAATAAATAGATAACTAAACGAATTAATAAACAAAAAATAGATAAATAAATGAACTTTTTGTGTTCGGTATGGAAGATACATAATACACAAGTCATTTGGTAATGTGGCCTTTTTTAAAAAAATGCTTCACGATTCAGGTCCTTAGGGCGGTGCTTGCTGGCACGACGTACGAACGACACGTCCATGTACCTTTCCATCGCCACAGCAGACAGATGCGCGCTGTCAGAAGAGATCGGGCATGTCGTTTAGCTTCATTAATGAAGGGCAGTAGACTCCGCTGTGTGGAGGCTTGGCGGAGGCTGGGTGGAGACCGGTCGCTGCCCCCGCCGCCACTGCCGCTAAACGGGGGCTCGCAGTGGCCCGAGCCCCAATAAATCGCCCAGGAAGTGCGGCTTTAAACTCCCTCATAACCTCCGCGTATATGCGTCCTCCCCTCTTGCACAGACACCTGGTCCCGCGGTAATGGACTCCGTTGTTTTCACTTTTCGGACCACGTGACTTGGACTGGCTTCATTATACATGCGCCCACATTTCCAAAGTGAGACCCGGGGAACGGGACCTGGCCTGCTAACATAAACCAAATGACCAACCCCGTGATAAATGGTTCTATTAGCAAACCAGATTGTTAAACTCAGATATAACGGGGCAGAGGGGAGAGGCGACCCATTCATTTTCTCACTCTGCACACAACGAGGGCCTGCAAATAGTTGAGTTTTTTTGAGTGTGTAAATAACATATTAAAAGTCTGCATTAGCCATGTCTTCCGATAGAGAGGAAATTGTTAGGAATAAATAATGTTGGACAGGGATATAAAACAGCGGACATTTAATATAAGGAAGGGGAGTTTCACTCTGAGGTGGGCATGACTTAGGTGACAAGAACCTCGCGGCCTATTGTAAACCACACACTGACAATAAAGCCCCGTAACAGAGCCGTATATTAAACCCGCCTGACTGCCGGCTCTAGGGAATGCACGCCCGGGTTCAAGGACCTCGTCTCCAGGGCTCGCTCCATCGCATACTGCATATTCACTTATCTGCGTCTGGGAGCCGGAATAATAATACGGATTACGGTGATAAGTAATTGCCCTGTCGGGTAGCGCGCGGGCGGACAGCTGAGGCTCTTTAGCGCGGAGGCGCGTGCGCTCCGGACCGGGACGCTATCGGGCAGGCAGCAGCGCACTCACACTGCCGACAACACAGAGCTCTGTTTATTTAGATTACAGCACAGTGGATCTTCCTCTCTGAGAGGGAAGCTCGTGGGGTTAGAGGATACAAAGGAGAGGTGAGGACCATCGACTGAATGTGGGCTAGCCCTCAGGAGCGTGGCGAGGGCAACGGCTTTGCTCTTGGGCCAGCGTTCTGGCGAAAGACGCAGGGCCAAGAAATTACACTCAGCTCAGAATACCGCAGTTGCGATGCACATCCACTGCTGTGGCCAAGAATACTTTTGGGCCAAATGCGTAAAACACGCACACACACACACCTGGCCCTCCTGTCCTCGCCTTCGCCACAGCTGCGGGAATAAGCGGGACCCCAGGGAGCACGTGGAACGGAGCCACTGTAGTCTCTCTTTTTTCTCTACCCCCCTCTGCTCCCTTGGTTCATTCAACCATTTGTGCAGCACTATGAGGGAGGGTGAGCGTGCCCGTAACGGAGAGCCCAGAGAGCCCCACTGCGCTTAGACCCCACCTGGGAAGCAGGGTCAGAGGTGACGTCACTCTGCAGCGCCACTGACACTCAGTGAGAAGGCTGGGCTGTAATATAGCGATTTCAGATCCGGGTGTGAACAGGTGTACTTTTAATTACAATTAGCTCAGATGTTAACAAACTCTTTAAAAAAAAAAAGAAAAATTGCAAAAAATGTAACTCACTGGTTAATATGGATCTGTGTTTTACAAAACACAATTCATTTCTTTACTGACAATCAATGATCATTTATTAATAATGACATGCTAACAATCTCCATCATTAATATATAAATAAAGGGCCCCAAAATACAACAGGATTTTCTTTGCACAAGCTCCCGTGGACTGGCATCTTTGCCCATATCATGTCGTCCACTGCTCAGGAGGACATCTTGACTAATTTATAACGTTTATACTCTGGCGGTAAGAACAAGGTCTTTCGGCCTCATTATATGGAGTTTTCATCACTCTCCTGCAGACATGTTTAAAACATGCCCCCATGCTCTCTCCCCACTCTCTTAGGCTCTTGACAAGGTCGAGTGCCACACAGGAGGAAGTGCCCACAACCACACTGGAGTTTCAGCTTGCAGTTATTGCTAGCTTTTGTCAAACATTGATATTTTCATCATGTGCTGTGGGTATTACCTACAACATGGCACAAATATGGATTAACCACCTGTAATTGTTCTCCTGGACATGAGTGACATCATACAACAGGTCAAATGTACATTTAGATCTTTGCTTTGTAGGTACGAGACAAGAATGGTGTCGAAATCAAGGGATTTTACAAAGCCTGTTTCTGTGAGCACCTACAATAAGTCAGTTTTATGACACACCTCTCATACTGCTATATATATATATATATATTCATTCCCTCATTCCCTTCCAATAATATAGAATATTAAACACTACATTACACAAACAACATTGTTTTTAAGTATTTGGTATCAGTAATGCTGTTTTGGGTACGCAGTTGTGTTTCCACCATGAGCCCCAATTCAACTAATTTCTTTAACAATTCATGCATTTTCCGCCTTTATTATGGCAGGCCACCAAAGTCCATTAATATGTAAAAATGCCAAAACTCCACAAGCAGTATTTCCATTTCAAAGGTAACCCTCGACTGGCATCTCGATCTCGATGTCGATCTCGCAGGGGCCACGTCGTCCACTGCTCAGGCGGCCATTTTGACTAATTTATAGCGTTTATACTCTGGAGGTAAGAACGAGGTCTTTTGGCCTCATTATTCCCCGCTTTCATCACTCTCCTGCCGACATGTTTGAAACATGCCTCCACACTCTCTCCTTTTCTGCCCTCTCTCTAACGCCTCTCCCCCGGGACGGGGCCGTGGAACTTCGTGTCAAACTCAATGTGAACGCAGTGCCGCGTTTGTGAGTGGGTGAGGGGGGGGGGGGGGGGTGTTTGCGTTGTAGTGCAGTCTACATGCGGTTCATGCTGACACTGGTGGTGATCAGAGAATGCTGGAAGCTGTGCTAGGATGCCTATCAGAGCTTGACTGCATTTCACCTTTGACCCCTGTTGTGGGGGGTGGGGGGGGGGCGGGAATCACCTGGTAACTCATAAGGGCAGTGATTAGGGAGAAGTGTGTGTGTCTTCTCCATGGACCGAGCTTTATCTCTGGAATGGATATTTCATGCTCGTATTTTCATGCACAGGTGCCATTGCTGTTGTGTGAAGACTGTAGCTCCGCCCCACTGCAGGGCCCTGGGGTCACACAGACGGGCAAACGAGGACACCTAAAACTCCATCTGACCTTTAACCTTTGCCCAGCGCGAAACACCTCGCAGTGTTGAAAGTAAAAAAAAATGTAGCCAGGCGGCATGGAGGACGACACTAGAAAAGTGAGAGCAACCCTGCTCAGAAGGTCTGAGGAGAGGCAGGAGAGAAGGCAGCCGTACCTCTGGTCAGGAGCGTCGGTGAGGGCTTTTTGGGCAAGTCGCTGAAGCCGCTGGCGTCCATGCCGCCTGTCTTACACTCCTTCTTCTCGGCCGCGCCCGCCTCCATTCTAGTTAGTTCTGGTTGGTAAAAAAACAGAGGAGTCAGTCAGACAGAAGTTTCTAGAAACATTTTGAGCTACTGTGACCCAAGAAAGCAGAATGCTGGACATGTTGACATCTAAGCTGAAACTGTAGTTATAATTCTGTGTAAAGTGGTCCAGGGCCTACATCACAGACATTTCTACAAAAATAACAGTAGTTATAGGACTGAGTTCCTTGGTTACAACACCTGCTTTGCACATCCTGCTCTGTGACATAAATGTCTACACAGCGTCTCTAAGTAATGGAGATGCCACTGTGCTTTTCACCCAACAGAGGGCGCTCTGTGCAACATTTCCCAGAGTAGCAGCCTCATAAACTCAAATAAATAGATCAGAGTTGGATAAATTATGTATCATCACATACAGCGTAGTGTGTAGATTTTATACCATTTCTCCTCCTGATCATCTTCATATATATATATATATGTATATATATTCTGTTTCTTTTGTGTGTGTGTGTGTGTGTGTGTGTGTGTGCATATATACATATCACGCACACGTACACACACACACACACACGTGTGTTTGCTTAAATTAAAAAATGGACTTTGTTTTATGCCGAGAAGAATTCTCCACCTCAAGACCTCAAGCACAGGTCACGCAGGTCACGCAGGTCACGCAGGTCACGGCACAGAAGCATCACCATTCCATGCTGTAGGACTCTCCACGGCGTCCTGGTGGACGCCAGCTAGCCAACAATATCCTGTGGGCTTTACTCGTTTACTCACTCATCCGTCCCTCATCTAATTTTCCCCCCCTCCTCAATGTAAGCCGATTAAGGGGACGATGTGCGGCTCGATGGCATCTGTTTCACTGTTTGCCCGGCCAAGAGTGGCACTCCTGCCACCCGTTACCCCGTGACCCCGTAACCCCGTACCCTCGTGCCTGCCTCCAGCTCTGGAGGGACAGCGTCTCGTCCCACGCCGTAACAGCTACATGATGTTCGGCAGTCTCAACACTGGCCTCACAAAGTGAGTGGAGCAAGGAGCTGATGTAGTCACATCGGTCACACTAAGTAACGTGCTTGGCAGATCTGGAGACGTGTTGATGAGACTTCGTTGTCACTTTTGTCATGGACCGTTTGTCATGCATTACAATAACACTATCACTCCTTAAAATCTCTTCTGAGATTCTTGGCTCCATCTGTTGGCAGGCCTTTCAGATGACACTACTGTGGAGCTGTCCTTTAAATGACAATTACATCATATCTATTGAACAGAAGAATTTGTATGGCAGAACATAACTGCAGTAAAAAAAAAAAATCAATTGACACAAACAGAAAATGTTCATCTGAAAAGGAGGATCAGATATTAAAACCTCAGACATTCTTACTCAAACAATATGTCACGTCCTGGATAATTCCTTTCGACCAATAGATGCCCATCGCCAACACCTCCCAAATTCACAGAGAGAGCAACTGAGATAAGGAGTCAAACAGGACTCTGTCCCCTCCCTAACCCCTGTCCCAGGCTCCATCCACAAAGCTGGAGCCCACATGGGGTCGTATGGGGTCCACCGCAGCGGCACAGGAGGGAGGACGCGACAGGCTAGTACAGGTGTCAGAGAGCAAACAGACAGATGGTGTGGAGAGCAGAGGTGACAAGAGGCACTCTTTTGTCATTTTCCATCAGCGGTTAGGCGCCAGGGGCTCGGGAGGAAGACCGGGAGGATGAAGAGGCAGGAGGTAGGACAAAGAAGGGCTAATCCCTGATCAGAACCACACAACTCACTTGGTGACGCCCGTTAGAGGTCAGATGAACGCTCTGCAGGGATTTGTCCGGCAAAGCTGCTACCGTGGATGTGGAATCCTACAACGCTCAGATTTGGGGTCGGGCTGTGTCACGATGCTAAATGTAATCGCACGTTGGAATGACGTGAGAAGACACTCCAAAAAGGCCACGATGTTTGTATTGCCTGAGCACACGTGACCCTATGAAAGTGGTTACCTACGTGATGAAAGCGTGCTCTAAAACAAAAGAAACCATGCTGATGTTTTAATCCCAACTCATTCGAATGATTAAACAGATTTTGCCAAAGGTGTTCTGTATGTGAATAACCTCACCAAGAAACCCAATATAAGTGGTGTCAGACTTTGTACTATTCAAATCTACAACAACAACACCTGATATGCAACAGACCATGAAAATATGCCTGATTCAACCCTTGACACAGGACACGAAAAAACTTTTTGTGTGAATGTATTTTCACTTGATCGCTTTCTAAATGGTCAAAGAGTATAATGCACACAAAGAGTGTAAGGCTTGGATTCAAACGGCAATCTATAACCACCTCCTATTCACACCCCAACTGCAGTTCACACAGGCCATTCAGTCTAATAAGGCCTGAGGCACCCAAATCGTGGCTCTATTTTTTCAGGCCCTTGAATACGTGAAAGAGGCGTGAAAGGGCCTGACGGACAGGCCTGTGTGCTCTTTGGATCATCAACAGCGGCTGAGGCGACAAGCTCTCTTTGAAGACGCTTAACAGGTGCGAGAGGGGGGTTGTTCTCCTCTGTCGGTCGGGTGTTGGAGATGGATGCGCCCCGTGGGTGTAAACACCTCACCCCCACCCCCGGAATGGAGCTCTCATTAGTCGCGCACAGTCACACCGAAGACTTTGGATTGTTAATTACTCCCGCCGAAATAACAGTTGTCGTTCACGTCACATAAGAAGTACGCCCACACTGGGCCACTGATCGGTGTGTTCAAAAGCCGTGAGCTCGCCGAACGCCCCTACCACAAGTGTCGCTCCTTCACTCCATCAGGGGTGCACACACAGGGAATTTGGTCATCTTCATTTTCAGCGTCGTGGGGATTAAACTTGAGCACGAATGATTTCTCACTCCATTCGAGGAGGTGTTATGTCAAGTCTGTGAATAATACGCACGCGTAAATTCCTCGTTCAGACAAAAGAATTAGCTATTCGGTTTTACCACAGCTCAAACGGTTATTAGAAAAACCCTAGTGTGCAGGAAGGCTGCACCAGCTAACCAAATTCCTCCTTTGTCAAGCACCACTGGCTTTAGTGTACACATGCAAACGGTCATTCAGATGGGTCTGATAACTAACAATAGACGGTGTTAGAAGAAGGTAATTGAGGAGAACAACAACTTTTGAACTTAAGTCTCTCTCATTCAAGGCCCCATTGTGTTTAAATCAATGACATGTTTATTTTAACACCTTGTTCTCTCTCTGGAGGTTTACTACTGCTTTTCAGACACCCCCCCCCCCCCCCCCCCCCCAATAAGAAAACTTAGGGTTTAAATGAATACCAAGCAGAATGCAAACACACATCAAAGATGGAAACTCAGTTAAAGCTCCTAACTACCTCTGCGAAGCCTTTGTTTTTTGAGACTGGGACCACTGCCAAGCCGTCAGCGCAGAAATAAAAATGTATAACGCAAGGAAAGGCTGACTTAGAAGGATCGGAGGAAAGTCGGAAACGCTGTGAAATGGGCCGGCATGAGAGCAGCCTCCCTGGAACACGTGTCAGGTCAGGAGGGCCCGCTGACGGATGCGACTTTAGCTCCTCTCCTGGCTGCAGCCCTGTGAGGTTAGCAGTGTTTCATTCGCAGGTGGACAGCTGCGCCATTACGGAGGTAACCCACCCCGCCGAAGCCGAGAGTGGGGGCCCACATGCAGTCCATTTCCTGTGTGAAAACGCTGTCCATTATTTCCTGACAAAAGCCAGCTGTTAGTTGCGAAGCACAGCGAGACGCGAGGGATGTTCATGCCATTCCATTCACATCTTTTGTTGGACTCATAAAGAACATCAAAATTATTCAATCTGATTAGTTACTCTGGATTTAAGTATTAACTTAGTAGCATACGGTCTTTTTAACACTGGTAAAAAAGGTCACATATATGAACCAGTGGTAAAGGGTTTGCCTGTTAAGTGAAGTGATATAGATCAAGCGTAGCCAGACATCTAACTGGAGACACCATCCAGTCTACAGAGATTAAGTGGGACCTGTTATTTTACTTTGAGTAAAACATGATTCAGTAGGGATACCATGGATTATCAGCCGCTCTATTTGAACGGAGCACAGCAGGAGAAGGAAACTCAACGAGCCCAAATTTGGAAAATTTAACTTAGCAACCCAGAGAAAACCCTAACAGAGCTAGGCTGAGTTTCAAAACATTATTCACGCACAGGCCCGAAGAGATTTGCACGAGGAGCCCTGAACAAATGTTCATTATGTTCGCATAGGTTATGAGCAGGTAGTTGTGATCATTCAATATATTCAAAACATGCCACGTATGTTTAATGTGCAATGAAAATAGCCGTGTACTGTACAGTTCAAAATTTGCATGTTTTACTGGAAAGAGAGTGCACAGGGACCCTGATTCCTTAAATCCGGCCCGTCCGAGGCGGTGAGGGGAGAGGGGGTGGGGAGGAGGCACACACCACGTCCTCTGAAACGGATGGCTCCGTGTTCCAGGTGCACCGAGCTTTCCGGAGAGCCGCTTGGCTCATCGCGCAGGATTACTTACGGCAACCCACAACCCATCACGCTGAGTAATTACGGAGGGAAGCTGTCGGCCAAACAAATGGCTGTGACAGAACGCTGAAAGGTCACCCAGTGAAGTCCTGGAGAACACACTGAGCCCTCTCTCTCTCTCTCTCTCTCTCTCTCTCCCTCCTTCCCGGTCTGTGTCTGGTGTGATCATTCAGACAGCACTGTCGAGTTGGAGCAAAGTGTTCTCCTTTGGTGCCTAGGTAGGGTTAATGATATTTACATATGCACTGGAAGAAAAAAAAAACATTTACAAACTTTGACTTTAGCATGACAGCACGAGTTTGACATTCATCAATAGAGCTAGTGGTACCGTTCGAACCCTAGTTTGACTCTTAGGTAAAAGTTAAGCCGAATGCCTCCAAAGAGTTACATGCAGTTGATCAGACTCTTAACAAAAAATGTTTGAAATCTGTTTCTTGTCATAGAATTGCAGAATGATTGCAGTAAGGGAGGTTTTCTAAGCCCAAACCGAATGAAAGGAAATTACTCTAAAACATGACAGGCATTTGCACTTGTCAAACATATCTGACACAGAACATTTTCTTCTTGTGCCTCTTACATAAAAGGCCAGAGACGTGAACCCCACTAAATTCCAGGCAAATAGTTCTCCTCATATGATGACACTAAACTCAGCAGTGAATCCTGGACATGAAGATGTCTTCATGACATACGAGGATTTACAATCCCATCAGGCCACGGGAGAGGGTGACCAGGGGGCAGTTCAAGGTCTTGTGTGGATCACAGAGCCAGAAGGATGCCAGGGGTTTCTCTTGGGCTCCCTCAGCGAAGGAATGTGGGGGGGGGGGGGGTTTGAGTCAGGCAAACCTGGCTCTAGAGAAGGAGTAGGGGCCGAGGTGGGAGAGGGGCCCTGTGGCTGGGATCACACCCCCTGCTGGTAAGTGCAATATCCTGTGGGCGATCTCTTTGGATTTGGCCGATGTCAAACAGATGTTGAGACTGCGGCACGTCCTGAACTTCAGGGAGAGAATCCCTTATGGGAGGATCCGTCCTGTCTCAAGGAATCAGCCTCTAGAATTATTACTGCTCGAATGCGCCAAGCTGCGGCTCCTTCTCCAGGTAACATGGCGCGGACCCTGTGCTGAAGACGCGTGCGTGGTCTGGGCCTCCGAGCACAGCCCTAAAGGCAAACCCTTGGGGGAGCTTTCTATTGCTTTAACTGCTGTGTCTGCGCAATGGATGCTTTCTTTAGGCGGTCACCTTTGATCCAGTGACCAAATGGCGCTGTTAAGAGACACTTGTGGTTTAACAGCCAAGCAGCGCTGTAAACGTCCTCCCGGGTCTGTGTTCCAGGACTGAAGAGGCCAGTCAACTGCTTAACCACACACTAGACTCCACTTTTAAGAGCTTTGCTGTCAGCTCAAGCTGGCCCATTGTGCGGCTCTCTGAAAGGCATTTTAAGAAATACCAGATTGGGATTTAAACTCCTAACCGTACTCACTCTCATCCTCACATGGAAAGGCCACTGGCTATCAGGCAGAGCATTTTTTTGCTTTTTGCTTCATGTGTTTTCTGAACGCGGGCTTGAGACATTTGTAGCACACTAGAGGAAGAACCTGTTATAGTTATACTGGAAAGAGAGTGCACAGGGACCCTGACTCCTTAAATCCAGTACCAACTGGTACTGTTGGATCTGTTGCAGGTTACATCAGAGTCAGAGGTCTGATGTGCTAGCCTAGACTCAACCTTGTGCTGTAATCTCTGTACTAGACTCAACCTTGTGCTGTAATCTCTGTACTAGACTCAACCTTGTGCTGTAATCTCTGTACTAGACTCAACCTTGTGCTGTAATCTCTGTACTAGACTCAACCTTGTGCATATGCTGTAATCTGTGGGTCAGTTGTCTCAAACAGTTGTCTGACTGCTATGCTACAAACTCTGTACTACAACGTGGATGAACATACACAGCTTTCCTGCATTCTACTGATGAAATTCTTCTTGTGCACCCATGGGCCCAGGCGTTTACTAGAGCAAAATGTCAGTATGATTTATCCAGCCACCTGCTTCAGGCTTGACCTTACCTTAAACTTAGCATGCATAACTGTAACACGGCTAGCCAGCTGAATTCACTTAAAAACCACCGCAGCCGGACACAGACAAGATAACGGCCCAGGAGAGGGCCGTGCAGGCTACTCTATTACTTCAAAGTTCCAAGCGTTCGGAAGATGAAGAACGCAAGTACGGCTGCCTGACAGCCATCCCCCTTTTTCAGGGATGGAAGAGTCCCGGATCTCTTAGCTGGGCCCTGACCCCACGCCTGATTGCGGGAGTGCGTTTGATTGCGATGGGCCAGCACCCGGAGCTTTTATTAAGGGCGTCGCATGTCAGCCTCGTCTTCTGGTGCGCCGGGTTAGGAGCCTGTGGCTTGGCTGTTCTTCAGCGTGTTTGGGCTCCGTCGCATGGCGCTAATGAAGAACATGCCCTGCGAAGAGCTGGCCGACTCCGCTAGACAAATAAGTCATGAAGGACTACACGGGCCCAAAGAAGGCCGCTCTTCTCCTGCAGCTCAGTCTGGGTGATGTAAACACGTTCGGTCCAGCTGCACTGCCATGTTCCGAGCTGCTGCACATGGTGTCTCAGCTGCCCTCTGCTACAGCGAGGGGAGCCAGACAGCCCATCCCTCGATCCCTGGTGAGTCATCGGGGGTGGGGGGCAGGACCGGAGGGAGGGGGGGCAAATCTGCGGCCGGTGAGTGTTTGTACTAGTCTATCTGCGGAGAAAGTGATCGAGATACGTTCGCCTTCCTGTGTACAGGCGGGCGGCTTGCTGCTGTCACAAGTTCTTTAAGGGTTGGAAGAGGATCATCCGGTTACACCATCCCTCCAGGAATTAATTAAGTCCCGAATCAAAGCATGCCAAGAGGTGCTATGGATACCCATCACATTTCATAGTGAGGCGAGTTTCTGGTGCCCCTGGTGGCGTGCAGATCCTTTGATTTCGATGCGTCTCTTGGTGCGTGATGGCCTTTCATGAGACAGGGCCTCTCTGATTTCATTCAGTGTAATTAGATGGTGCTTGATGCCTGATTGTCTCTGGTCGATGAGGGCCTATCCTCGCGCCTGGGTTCATGCTCTTGCTCAGTGCCTGGGGCTGACTGTTCATTTAAATCTCACTGAGCTGTTGAATTAAGTCTTAGAGGGCGGTTAATACCAACTGGGAATGGAAAAAACAGGGATATGCACACTGTATACCTACAAGGTTTCTATTGCTGTGGCTGGTGAGTTTACATTTAGACGCTAGACATACATTAAATTAAATGTCTCTGATATGTTTTAATCAACTTAGGGTTTCATCTTGTGAAACAACTTAATCCTGGGTATAATGTGAATAATTTTGCCTTACATCAAGATTACATGGTTTTGTTAGTAAATATCATGAGGATAATACATTTAAGCTAATATAAGGGCTGTGCTGACACATGAATCCACCAGAATAATATTCACACCAGCCTCCGACTGGCAGTGAGCAGATGAGCTGTAGGCTGAGGGTGTGTGAAGCCATGCAGTTTTGTGGATTACATGATACCGAAAAATATGTTGTTTAAAAGTGTGGGTCCAAAGCACATGCCAACGTTTCTCCTTCACGCCCGAGAAGAACAAACTTCTCTCAACACAACCTTCTCTCTCGCTCTCTATAGAGCTCTGCTTGATTCTGGGCGCACTACATTTAACCCTGCTCACTTTAACATCTTTAACATCCTTTCATAATGTACTACACATTCTGGCCAGCGTGACTACATTCCTGGAGTGATGTGGAGGCTCATAACAAAATTCATATGTCATCGTTAATAACAAAACTGACATTTTTCCTTGCTTTTAGGTTCTGATGAGTGTCCACAGTGTAGCTTTACATTCCATTTCCTGTCCTAACCCAAGGTGAAATATTTCCTAATCAACCACTTCTCTAAATGCGAACATTTACCTTGACACACACACACAGGTACTGTCACACTCTGCTTTTATATGATATCCTGGGTCCCATATGGACTTAATTTACCTCTGATGAGCCATCCCACACGATCCTGGTCGTGAGCCGGGCTCCTGGGACATGTAGTGAGGTACTGTAGCCCTCCCACCAGGCCCCCCAGGAGACGGCAACTCAGAGGGACTGAGAAAGATGCTGACCACAGAAATTGCCTGGAGACAAATTGCTCCCAACTGGTGGCTAGATTTCTCAGGGCAGACGAGAAAACAAAAATATTAGTGTTCTGCTGGTCCACTGGTTTATGGAGGCAATTACACATGTTTGCCCTTTGGGGAGACAGATATAATACTTGGGAGATCATACTGTCTGTCTGCTAATACAGAGGAAAAATGTATATACTTTAAACAAATGTTAGCTCTGATGATACCATAACAATTCTATCCAACATTCCAATGGCAGTCTAAAATCTGTCAAAATTTAGTTAATGAACAATGTAAACTATTATTCACCTCTACATCAGTCATTGTAGATAATTAGGCCAATATGGCAATGAGAAACAATGAAACTTGAGAAGTTTCTGCGCCCCATTCGTCCAAAATCAGCTTGGTGTAACATAACATAGATTCTCCGGGGTCATTGCTTCCATTGAGACACCACAATGGAATGACTTCTCCAGGGGTCGGCTCCCCTCGGATTCCTGCACATATTGGAGGACTGACTTCATATACTCCTGTGAGAAAGACCATTGTGCTTGTGGTCTTACTAAAAAAATGTGTGTGTGTGTGTGTGTGTGTGAGAGAGAGAGAGAGAGAGAGAGAGAGAGAGAGAGAGAGAGAGAGAGAGAGAGAGAGAGAGAGAGAGAGAGAGAGAGAGAGAGAGAGAGAGAGAGAGAGAGAGAGAGAGAGAGGTCCCCTGCAGACCAGAACTGAAGGCTCAATCACTTACAGATATGTGGAAGAAGAAGGGAGGCGTACTCAACACTTAGGAGAGAACACATGGCAAGAAAATTCAGATAAAAAAAAGTGTTACTACTTTTACACAGGTGTTCAAGAGATTAACCAATCTTTTCTAAGATATATTTAGAATAGCTACACCACCCCCTACAATTATATAAATATATGTAAACTTTGGAATTAAAATGCATAAAATGTATAAATGCTTTGTGACCGAGTCATGAACACTACACTTCTCTTCTGTGTGAAGAGACATCTTATGACATCTTAAATAAAATGATCATTTGATAATCAAGTGGAAACTGACTTAATGACTTCTTATGCCAAACACCAAGAATGGATTAGATGGCTGAGTGCTGAGGTCTATTAAAGCAGGCAGCCTTTCTTGTTTTAACTTCTCGGTCGTCTCTGCGGGAAGTTTTACGCACAGTTCATCCAGAATGCCCTAAGTGCTCTCTTTCCTCCGTGGCAGTCTCGGCTACCGTCGTTATTCTCTCGGCGTTTTAAGAGACAGCTCTCCTTCTTTCGCGGCGTTTGGTTCATTAAATTCGCCACCAATGGGCGCAGAAGAAAAGGGCCGATCACTGAAGGGTTGACTGAGAACGGGACGTGTGAAAATGGCAGGCGAAAGGCTCCGGGTGAGATGAAAGGGCAAGACCGTCATGCGGCTCGGAGGCCGATGACCGCAAGCTCCACCGGGCCTGAATAATCTGAATGGTGCCTCCGTTCTTTTACATCCTTTCAACCTCTTCAGCCTGACTGCTGGAACTCTTCATAGGGGACAATAGCAAATGCACTAAAACTTTTTTCTTATGCTAATGCATGTGGCCGGGTTCTCGCATTAAAAAAATCACTCCCACCAACTCCTTTCGTCTCTTCCTCTAGGATTTAAATGGGCCAATTAGAGGGTTTTCCTGCTTCTTGCTTGTTCTGCCTCCTTGTCAGCTAAATATCCGAGCACACCGCCCTTACGTTCTCTACCGATGAATTACCCACGTTTATTCTCTTTTTCGTCGAGCGCATAGAATGATCGCACAAAAGCCGTATGAACAAGTGCCATAAACAAAACATGAGCTTGATTACTTATATTTATTCTACACACTTCGCATAAACCTACAGTAAACAGTGAAGAAAAGCCGCTAAGAGTGCGAGAGTGTTCCTGCGTGGTGAGCAAACATCGGGCTTTTCAACTTTCAACAGCCTGGGCGCTTCAGAAAACTAGAACTCGCGCCAGTTAATTATCCTCTGCTTGCCTATTAGCAAACTGAACATACAAAAATGGATATGAATAAAAATATACCCACAGTTCATAACTAAGGCACGTGTTTACTGAAGTTTATATTTTTGTGTAGTGCGCAATGCATCTTAATCAAACATAAATAGCCCAATAAAACCTGCCTTTAAATGTATAACAATTTGTAGTGAAAGTTATTCCCGTGATTTAAAAAGTGAAACCTTCTAATTGAGTGAGCCATTATGAATGTACTCAAATCCGTAAGCAAACACACGAGATAAAAGCCTATCATTAATCTTATTATAAAATTCAATCCGCATGTATATCTTGCTGGCTAAAATGCATTGCATGAATCTTATTAATCGGTCTGAAATCCCTTGCGTTTGAGCTCTTTAATGGGATTGGCGCCTTACGACTTTCTGATCAGATCTTGTCCCATATGGATCAAGTTGCAGGGAAAATGTTTGAAATTCCAATGTGAAGTCAGTTGAAAGTGCAAACAAGAGTTGAAAAGCAACTCGTATCCAGCGTGTATCTACATTACCTCAGCATATTAACATTCACTATGTCCAGTTTAGCTCAGGTACCAACAATATAGTAATACATCAACTAATACATCTGGGTGAATTCATTAAGATTTTTAAATTAACGAGGCAAATTTAATTGCCTATCCCTTGAATAGTTCAAGAGCCAAAGCAAGGCAAGAAATAAAAAAAAGAAAGAGAAAGAAAGAAATTTAAACAATGGTAGAAAGAAAAAGTGCTCGATGGTAGCCTAATACGGTTGTGATAACATGCAGCGGAAACATCATACTCCTGATATATCCAACACACTTACGTCTGGGACGATGGAGGTCCTGATTCAGGTCTCCTGATTCGGTAGTCTTCTGCCAAGACGATGCGAATATTGTTCAAAGGAAACTTTTTCGGTCCAGAAATGACAAGACACACATCCTTTCGAGAATGACACGAAAATCCATCTAAACACAGCCTATCAAAACTCTGCAAAACTCAGGATAGAGCGCTAGTTAAGCGTTCCAGCGCTCCGTCTCTCACCGATCATTCATAAAGTTCGCGCAGAGTTTGCGAGCCTTCTTAACTTCTCTGATCCATCACTTTATATCACTGAATCAACTTTTCGAACACATTGGCTTTCGGAAACGCAAACATTTCTTGGTGTTCTAGTTGCGAACCGAGGGATAAAACATATGAAGAGTTTCGACTGACGGTCGTACGGTAGACGTTCAGCGTTGAGATTCCCTGGCTGATCTGTTTTCAATCCGACCCCCCCTCACACCCCCCCCCCTGGCTTCTCGCTCCCCTCACTTCCCCAGTGAGTTCAACCATTTGCTACTCCAGATGGGCCGGGCTACAAAACCCGACTGCGCGACACAAAAAAGTTTGAAGTTTCATTGCGGTTCAGTCGCTTTTGTATTTGATCGAAGTCTCTCTTAGAACACAAAGAATGTAGGTGCATAGGTATGTAACGGCACATCGGTCGACCTGTTATTTTGTTCGTGGTTTTTCTTTATGTAGCTAAGCATCACTTCTGAAAATAGCATTTTCTGAAATAGCATTATATGTAATGGGATAGCTTGCCAACTGGCCAAGTGCTAAGGCCTGTATCATTAGTCTGTACGCATTTAGTCATTAAATGATTTTGAAACCTTTCAATTTTTTGGATGCGGCATTTTCGATTTGAATAGAGATTTTACATGCTTAGTGAGTTTCCCACAAACATGTAAAAGGCCAGAAACGTTTGACGTGGTTTGTCTCATGCATTTGCTTGTGTACAAAAACAGCCTAGATTATATGATAAAAATCATATAAAAACAAGTGCCATTTAATCTACTACTCCGATTAGTACGGATTTTTTTTTCAATTTTGGATGAAAAATGAAATTGTAAAATTCAACAAAACATAACTCAGTGACATCATACTCATTAAAGTCACTTATGGAATCGGTGGCGTTGCATCAGCAAGTTAGTACAGAAAAAGTGACATTTTCCAGCACCCAAACCACTAGCCTACACTCACCGAGCGTCTATCTGTAAATTGTTAATCTCAAGGAAATTTCGTGTGTCAGAATCATTATGTTTAAATTCCGACAAATCTCCAAAGATCCAAAATAGGTTAACCCGTGTGTTGACAGGATACTATACAGACACAATAGAAAACCTTTCAGAAGTGGAGTCAGGACCTTTAGTCAGGACTAAAGGTTTTTTGAGGCTTTTCGAGGTTTTTCGAGGTCATGAGTGCACTGAACACGGTGTAAAGAAAAATCAGGCTTGCTAAGGAAAAGCCCGTTATTAAGAATAGAAGAGTGTTAAGAGTGTTAGAGAGAGTGTTATGGCAAAGACATGTTCGTAGTCCTCAGTCTGACCAAAAAATAATGTCGTTCTCTGGATAAGTGCAACGCTGAAAGTTGCTTCCCAGATGCTATGAGAAATTATGTCACCAGGCGCACCAGTATCATCAGAAAGTAATTTGCAACTGTCAGACGAAAAGTGAGAATGCTACTTAATGTATCTTTAAGTCAATGAAGCAAAACACATTTTAAATGATGATTGTGATTTTATTTAGAAAATTCCGAGACGTTACATAAAAGTGTAAACAAAAATGAAAAATTAAAGATTTTATTTTTAAGCTGGGCCTGTATTAAAATGACAACTAAATTAGTTTTTCATTTCAACATATGGTGTGAGAATTTATATTTAGTCTAAAAGAGAAAAAATCAACCAGAATCATAAAAAGTTTTTTGCTACACTGTTTTTTCATTGGTTCTATGGTTATTACAAATGGTCTTATAGCACTACCTTTTTATTTTTTTAAGTGCATGTTTAAATAATAAGGTCTGTGTTGACTGAAAACCAGAATCAAACAACACTTTTGTAGTTTCCCATGAAAGACAGCACCATCTAGCGGATGAAGACGAACCTGCGCTCTGTGATAAACTGGATCGGGACCAGTTTTTAAGACCTGTTTGTGTTTATAATTGGATAAATGTTTCCTAAAAATTATGTTGCTCTGGGGATCTGCAACTCTGCACTAAAAAAAGATTATACCATTTAGACCTTTTAGACCATTTAACATAATCTTTCAACCTCAATGTGAACCAAATTATATGTTTTATCTCCACTGTTTAGAAAAAATGTCAAACCACAGCATTTAAATTCCTTAAGGGTTATTTATATCCTAGATTGTTGTTTGTTTGTTTTTATATCCTAGATTGTTGTTTTGATGTTTTGCTTCTAACTATTCCAATACATAAATAAATAGCAAATAACAAACAACAAACAAAAACAGTGTTGAATTTGTCACATTAGAATGTATTTTGTCAGTACTAATCTCGATTCAGTATCAATCTCTGTTCAGTATTAATCTCTACTCAGTCAAATTCAACACTTTTTTGGGCTATATAGATTGTTTTTTTATCAGAGGTGGAAGAATTGCCCCTTTGCCATTCTGAAATCTTTGACTGTTTATGTGTGTGTGACAAACCTGTTCTGATGGTCAAAAGTGCAAGTCGAGTGTTATATTCTACATCTACCTTTGAAATGTACTGTAAGGTTTTATACCTTAAACATGTCTCTTGGTTGGCTCCACATCTTCTGAATGCAGGCCAGTCTCTCTATGCCTTCTACTCCTTCCACACATCTATAACTGAAAAAGAAGATTTTATATCATTTTGTGATATTTAAATCATAATAACACCACTGACTTATCATAGACACCATCATTTTCCTGGATCCTCTCTCTATGGAAACACTCACCAACATGTTTAATAACGAGAATGGTGGAGTCCCTGTGTTTTAACGCGTTCAAATGTTCTAACATTTCAGAGGACATGAAGACAATCACAAGAGTGAATCAACACTGTGCTGCTTTTGATGGAATGAGGAGTAGCATAGAAAGGTATTAGAAATTATTAAACCAAACAGTTGCATAAAATTGTTGACATAGACCTATGTGCCATGACACTTTAATATATTCTATATATTTTCTTATTCATTATATATATAAGATATTATGTAACTTTATATATATATAATATATATATATATATATTAATATGTATAATGTTATAGTTATATAATAATTATAGTTATATAGTTAATATATATAGTTATATTATATAATAACAATGGGATGGCTTCCTACATTTAACAAAAATGAATTTGTGGCTCCACCTAGTGTTCAAAATTGTGAGGTGCTTAGAACTCATGTTTTTCAACGACATTTTCTGTGATTCTGAATATCTCTGACGCTTTAGTGTGATTTTGTGTTTATAATTCCAGCAAAAAAGCCTTTAGTGAATGTATTATGATATTTTGAACCATTAAAAAGAATGTTAATTCATATTTGCTTTGTTCCCAACACCACATTTGATCTATGTCAAGAATGTCCGATTCTCCTTGAAGAAATTCTTTGCTCATTCATGAAGATTTTAGACTGAAGCTGGATCTGCTCGATGTGTTTCCTGGAACGTCTGATATACACTCTCACTTGCAACTATAGTCACCGGCTTCATTATTAGATACATGCGTATTAGTGTTACTATTAGACACTTCATTTGGTGCACTGTTCCTTAGCCACTTTCTATGCTGCCTGTCACTAGTCAGTTTCTGACCACCAGAGCACTGCTGAGATGGTATTTATTGGAATGTAGATGGTGCTCAACACTGATATTGTAGTGGTGTGGTTAATGTCCTCAAGCTGGCATTTATTGGGCATAGCAGTGTTGCTGTGTTGAGTGCTGGTACTTCAGCCAAGCCTACCGGCCACCAACAGAAAAGTACCACAGATGAGATTCTCCACGTTCTTCATGGTAACAGGTGGGCTATAGACTGTCACTGTGTACCTATGAGAGACTCTAATAAGGAGCTCAGTGTGTGTTCAGCCTGGTGTTTTTAGGTGGCAACCCTACATTTGAGATCAAGATGGCATGTTTCAGATGAGTAGATCTCCAGAAGTAACAATGAGCAGCACTGTCGTAGGACTATTAGTATGACCCCAGAACTCTGGCCCGCCGCACTGACCCCAGAACTCTGGCCCGCCGCGCTGACCCCAGAACTCTGGCCCGCCGGGCTGACCCCAGAACTCTGGCCCACCGGGCTGACCCCAGAACTCTGGCCCGCCGCACTGACCCCAGAACTCTGGCCCGCCGGGCTGACCCCAGAACTCTGGCCCGCCGCACTGACCCCAGAACTCTGGCCAGCCGGGCTGACCCCAGAACTCTTCCTCTAGCTGTGGGTCAGCAAGCCTTGCCAGCCTCTTTTCAGTAACTCTATCCTTCATGCACATGCTGGGAGACCTCTCACCTCTCAATATCCGCAGTATTCTCAGGAGGCCCACTGCTCTTCTTTTGAGTCACATGATGAACACCTCATACTGCTGTCGCCCCCCCCCCCCCCGAATGAGCCAGCACAGGGTAGTGTGCTGATGCATTATGAAACCCCTGGTGGAGCGACGGAGGGAGGTGATGTATCGGAGCGGCTCTCTCCTGGGTGGGGAGGGGATGACTTCACAGGGAAAGCATGAGATGGAGAGAGGGGAGCAGTGCACGTAGGAAATGAGTAATGGTCTGCAGTGCCGTGAAACTTGCTCCATTTACAGTGTTCACACATCTACGGAACAGCTGGATCATCTGGAGCGTCTAGAAACAATGAACAGAAATGTCCAGACTCTGATTAAATCCGGATGATGAAGGTAAGAGAGATCAGAACCAATATTTATGAAAGTCATCCAGGTGACCACAATAAAATCACCCAGCTCCTTTAATCCATAATTTATCATGATCATAAAACTGATAATAATTTATTGCTACAACTAATAATGTTTGCTTTATATTTCGAGCTGATTTCTACGGTATGAAATGTCACTAATTCACAAAAATCATACATGCTGAACAATATTTCAGTACTGTGACAGGTAGAATTACAGAACTAGGGGCAAGAGCATGTGTAGAGTATCGTCATTCTCCGTAATAAAGAAATGACAGATACACAGCAGCGAGCTGGCCAGAAAGTGAAAGAAAAGCAGTGGCAGTCCAAAGGCGACGCGTTGGTACATAGCAGAGAAGCCGTGAACACGAGCTCACGGCATTCAGGGAACACTCCGGCTCACAGCAGTCAGGGAACAGGGGGCATCATAGGGGTGACAAGGCGGGGTAGTCCCCATGCCCTGTGGTCGCCCCGCCAGTAGCCTCTGTTAGTCTGCAGTGGCATTCCACGTGGCATTTGTTTATGTTTTTGTCTTTTGTTGGGTGTGGTCTTTGTTTTGTTATTTCGCCACACCGCCCTCTCGTGGTGTGGGGGTGTGATTCATTGGCCACACCACCTGGGGTTTTTTATTTTATGTTATTGTTATTCCTTGCTTGTGGTACTCAGAACTCAACAGAACGCTGACTCTCAAACTCTGGGACATTTCCACTGCACTACTGATTATTTGATGCATTAATTCATTTAAATATAGTCCTATGGTGAATATGAAGTCATTTATATTTATAGTAGAACTTCTATTTACAATAGAAGTTTAAGATGAATCAAAACAGTATTCATAGAAAATTAAATGAAATCCATAATAAAAACACTATAAAATCTATTACAATTAATATAATGTAACAGCAAGACATACGGCACCAAATGGTGTTTCCCTATATGCATCAGACCAGTGCATCTTCCAGTCCAATAAACAGCAGAACATCAGGGTTTATTCCAGGTCTCAAGGTCAATTCCTGTGGAATTACACAGTCTGTCCTGCTCACTCACACCTGATTCAACTCGGCAAGTGATTATCGAGGGTTATTGAGCTTTCGTTGAGACAGGTGTGTGGCGGGGGTAGAACAGGAAACTGAGGAAACGTGACCCTGCGTTCCCGCGGTGGGAAAGAGAGGAGGTGTGGGACCTTGACCCTGGACATCGGTCTTCCTGCTCAGTTGACCACAGCTGGCACTAATATCTTGCTCATGAAAGCTTGAGGAGCAGCTGTGGAAGATAAGTTAATGCGATAGCCATGCAATACAGGCAAGAGTTTCTTCCACCATGTGATTGCAGTTATCTAGTGAATTAGCTTGACCTCTCTCTCTCTCTCTTTCTCTCTCTCTCTCTCTCTCTCTCTCTTTCTCTCTCTCTCTCTCTCCCTCTCTCTCTGTTCCTGTCACTCCTTGAGCTGCCTGTGATGCAACTGCAGAAGTGACTATGGTGTTGTGAGCTCAGGTTAAGGTCTGCTTGTCTACTGATGAAACTCATATGCCCTCTGTCACCTGTCCTAGAAGCAGGGGCGGATCTACGGGCGGGCCTGGGTGGGCCAGGCCCACCCTGATTGGCAGCTGGGCCCGCCTAATCACAAGCTCAGAATACAGTTTTCCATATGAAAATAAACTATAATTGATTTTATGTAGCCTATATATTTAAACACAGCAACTGCTAAACGACGCCCCCTCACCCGCTCAACAATCGTCACACGCCGCCACCCCCGGTCAATAACTTACTGATGAAGTCCTGGTCTTCTGAAGGTTCTAGCAACTGTCATGTCCCCTCCATGTACACCACTGGCTCTCCGGTGGGGTCTGGGTTTTGTAGTCCCTGTAGCTCCAATGTTGATGGGACTATTATGGTCTTTTGGGAGCCCTGGTGCTGATAGCAAGCTACCAGACGGGCTCTGAAGCAGTCCAAATGTCCTGTTGGACCTTCATCAAGCAATCTGATATTGGATGGGTGGCGGTTGTCAGGTGATGATGTCAAGACACAAGAATACAAGAATATGATGTCAAGGATGAAAGATGATGCAGGGTTTTGGTGTCGGGCACACGGGGAACCCGGGGGGTGTTTGTGTGAAGCACTGGGGGGTCTCTCAGGCAGGAGAGACCCCCCCCCATCCCCCAAGCTAGGTCACTGTGAAAACCGTCCGATTTTATTTTTGGCCTGAAATGCAATACAATATTCCTACTGCAGATGGCATCGCCTCCACAAAAAAAAAATAAAATAAAATAAAAATCCAGAAAATCAAGAAAGATGACTTCTACCTTGCAGTTCAATGATGTAAATGTAATTCTAGTACAGATCAAATTCAAACCATCAAAACCCCAAACAATATCAACATTTCCAAATTTTGTTTTGAAAATACAACCATTGGATAATTTCAAAACAAATTCAAAGCCTGTTCCCTACACAGGGGGTTTATTCCTGGACATCCACATTAAGCCTCCAATATCCAACCAGGATTTGTTAGCGTAAGCTTGGGAAAGGGCCTCACAACAGAGGCTTAAAAAGCCTTCCGGGCCATTTTACTAGAGGGGTCAACAACAAATAAGGGTCATTGTTATGGAACGTTAAACCTGGTTCATTTTAATGGCACCTTCAGCTAGCGCACCCTGCAAGGTCATAAGAGTCTATAGAAGAACCACTAGTCTTTTCCCGCATGACCAAGAACTGAAAGACTGTGCCATGACCCTGGCCTTTAAGGATTAGGAGTGGAGATTTATTTTTTTTGAGCAGTATATATACCATAACTACAACTGGAGATCTCAAAAAAGGTTAAATGTTGTGAGCATAGATTCTTTGGAATTGATACTTCCATCTGTAATAATCATTAATCTCTCTCTCTCTCTCTCTCTCTCTCTTGTTTTATTTCTTATTACATGTAATGCTATGGTTATCTATTGTCTTGAGTACTCTGAGGCAAATTTTTAACAACCGAGCTGTAAGCTGTATGGCAGAAAGATACTGAATCTCGAAACCTGAATATTAAAAAGAGTAAATGGAATAAAGAGTAAATGGAAAGGGCTTTGAAAATACAGGAATTGTTTGCAGACTTTACTTTGGATTCATAAGTGAACACTAGGGGACAGTAGAGGGCTAAAGTACCCATTTTACTCTCGTAGCGTTGTGAAAGACTTTGAACTTGATCGTCCAAGAGATCAAAATCCATTTGTAGGCGAGAAAAGCCCTTTTACTTTGTATATAGATTTAGATAATTTTCTCTTAATGAAAATCACTGTAGAATGAATGAAAACCACCATCCTCCTAGCCCATCTCAAAGTAAAGGGCAGATGATTTGAGTAAAATTATTGCTGGCATTAGTTTTAATTAGCGCCTTAACTAATCCCAGTCATAAAGACACCCATAGACAAAGATTCAGGTGAGAAGAAGAATTTACAAGTTGGTGAAGAATCAGAACCGCCTGCAGGTCTTTGTCATGCCTCCTGTCCATCCTGTGCATAGGAAGCGTGTGGCCCGGTTTCATCCTGTCCATGCGTGCTGGTGATTCCGGGCTTCGCAGATAAACACAAACCTGGTTCCGCTCTGAGCCGAACAGCGCCGTTTCCCTCCGGAGAGCGCGTTGTTTTCAAGACCCCAATGACTAAACAAATTGGAGCCTGACCTCTTGCTCCAGTGTACTTACCCATGACAGGTGTATAAATTACGGAGCATGCAGCCTGTCCCGCCCTGTCCATTACGAGCCTGCCTCTCCGGGCCCCTTTGTGAAGTGTTTCTAGACGTGAAGGGCCATGACCCCCTGACCCCTGGCTCTCATATTCACCCCCCCTCCACCCTTCGCCCACCGGGCTCTGGCCTCCACCCGGGGTAAATGTCTGATTTATTTGGCTAGCACTGGTGGTGGAACGGGCTGTGTGACCCTCTGCATTGTGCCACGGTGGAGGTCTGGAGGGAGAGAGAGAAGCCGCCCTAGCCTCAGGGCAACTAACGTCCTGCAGATATGCCATTCGCCTCGAAAGGGAGGGAAAAGGAAGAGACACACCCACAACCACCCACCCACCTACCCACACACACACACACACACACACACAAACACACACACACACACACACACACACAAACACACACACACACACACACACACACACACACACACACACACACACACACACACACACACACACACACACACTTTCTGACTTTCTGCTGAACTGTTCTGCTCCTTCTGCAAAGTTGTCATTCTAACTCTGTATGGAATTTACGTTCTTTAAATACTACTGTCACACTGGCTGAGTTTATGAATTGCCCTATGTCATGAGGGCAGACATGGCGGGTGTCTAAGAATCACTGCAAACTGAAATGGATGGTTGTAGCTATATATATATATATCTCATAGACATGTAGGTGTCTCTCTCATACACATGTAGGTGTCTCTCTCATATATATGTAGGTCTCTCTCTCATATACATGTAGGTTTCTCTCTCATATACATGTAGGTGTCTCTCTCATATACATGTAGGTGTCTCTCTCATATACATGTAGGTTTCTCTCTCATATACATGTAGGTGTCTCTCATATACATGTAGGTGTCTCTCTCATAAACATGTAGGTCTCTCTCTCATATACATGTAGGTCTCTTAGATACATGTAGGTCTCGCTCTCATATACATGTAGGTCTCTCTCATGTACATGTCTCTAAGGGCGTACTCACACTAGGCACCATCCCCCTCTGGCCTGCACTCACACTGGCTTCATCAACCGCGCCCGAGCACGCTTACGTCATCACAACGTGACTTTATTTGGAAAAAAAGTGTGCTCGCACAACACTATGAAGTTCACGATTCTCTTTTTATTGTATTTTTGTAGTCGTTTTGGGAGTGCAGAAACACGGTGCAAGCACAGATTTATCGATAATTTAACACAACGATTGTCTGCTAATCGCTTTGCCGCTATGAATGTTTAACGTGAGCGTCGCATCACTGACATCATGTTTGAGTTCCAGCGAAATGAACCAATCAGACGAGGCACCAAGCGGGCCCGGGCACAGATAGCGCTCACACTAGAAGCGAACCGTGCCCGAGTCCACATGAATCGTGCCCTGGCCCACCTCTTCAAACGGGCCCGAGCACGGTTAACTGATCCGGGCCCGGGCACGGTTGGAGTGCTCACACGAGCCAAACGAACCGTGCTTCGGCAGGGAACCGTGCCCGGGCCCGGATCACAGAGCCTAGTGTGAGTACGCCCTTAGATACATGTAGTTCTCTCTCTCATATACATGTAGCTCTCTCTCATATACATGTAGGTCTCTTAGATACATGTAGGTCTCTCTCTCATATACATGTATAGGTCCCATCTCTCTGCTGAGGTTTGGCCATTTTGCTCCCTGTTTCTCGTATTCTTTCGAAAAGACTCATATTTCTCCCCTTTTGTCTTCTCCATACTATGAAAGGTGTTCCTTGTTTATCAGCTGGGAGAACTCATAGTTTAGGGACATGTACTTCCACTTGGGATGAGTCATACAGAAATGTCACACATGTTGACCTGCCCGTGCCCTTATGCATGCACACACACACAAACACACGTGCGCATATGTGCACACACACACACACCCACACAAACCCTAGCGCCTCTCGGCCGCTGATATTTCAGTTGCCCTTGGTTGCCGTGGCTCCGGTTTGTAGCTGGCCCAGATCAATGGCGATGCGTCTCTTTTGTGCGAGCTGTGAAAGTGGCGGTGGAGGAACGTGAGACGGCAGGGAGGTGGCGGGGACAGAAAGGTGAGAGCTCGGGGATGTCCCGGGCACCGCTCCCCCCTTTGTCCTCCCTCGTCCCACGCTCTGGACGAGCGGCCCTCTGGGACCTCCGTTTGAGACAAAAAAAAAAAAAAAAAAAAAATAACGAGAATCCCTCCCTAATCAACGCTCATCTCGGTAACCTCTGCTTCACCTCGATTCTGCTACCTGCCTTTCACACCTTGTGTGTTAGAATTCGCAGGGGGAGTTCACTGTATGGCCCAAGCTGCCATACACTGTCCTGGGGGGGCGGTTCCCACCCCTTCAGCACCGTAACCCAACCGGTGCTGTTCTATGTAGTCTCGTGTTAACGAGGCATCGCTACCTCGTGCTGATTAACTGGCACCCTGAGGATACGAGCACTTAGGAACGTGAAGGTTTCAGCCAGCAATACAAGTACAATGGAGCAACTCAACTTTTGTAGCTGAGCAGAACAGCTTTAAATCACAAAACTGCTGGACAGGCTCCTGTGCTGGTGGGCTGGAGGGAACTTTTTACTCAGAATTTAACATTGATACTAATTGTTGGGCCTGGAAACCAGAAGGGACATGGGTCCACACAGCAGGTTCCTCGATGCTCTCCTCTCTTCTTCTTTGGGTTCAAATCCTGGTCCGATCTCGTTTTACACTGTTCCACTTACACACACACACACACACACACACACACACACACACACAATATCTCAGCACTGGACTGCTCCTCTCTTGCTGAGTTTCAGAGCAAGAGTGGGAGACTGACGGGCGATCCAGTCTAGACCGCTCTAGATGTCTTCCCCAGACACGCAGGTATGTCTTTAAACAGCCCCAGAAGAGCAGGACATTTCCTGCCTGGGCCAGCGCAAGGTGCATCCGCCCACCGCACGCAGCCGGACGCAGCCGGACGCAGCTGGACTCAGGGCCATTTCCATACAGACAGGTGGAGATCACTCATGTCTGGATGGCGGTGAGATGGGGCGGGAGAAGGAGAAAGAATTTGCATAACATTTACATAATAAAAGCTAAAAGCTGCACGAACGCCCTTGTTTGAGCACAGACACCCAATCGTCTTAGTGTAAAATAAAATATCTGGAATATGAAACGCTTCCCATCAATTTGAACATGTTGCTGCATTTGAAGGAAATCTGCCTTGCTTGAATTTGCATGGTGAAACTTAAACTTTTTTAAAACTTAGCATGTCCATCATTTATATACCTTGAATGCAAGTTTGCTTTGACTCTGCATGATTGAACTTTCTAGCTTCAAACAGATTTGCCAGGTGTGAGTTCTCTGCACAAACGAAGACTTTGGAATGGCAGTAATGCCCACAGGTTAGATTGAACAGATCAGACACAAAAGCCACTGATCAGATCTGCCATTTGAATAATGAATTTATTATTATTGCTTGACTATAATTATATCATTTGGGATCATTGTAATCTTCCTTGAATCAGTAGTCACAAGTTGCATTAGTCAGTTAGACTGAGTGGATGCTACTGGGGGGCTATTTCTCATTCCAGTAGTGCTCAAGGTGTGTGAGCTTGTGTATAAGTGTGTGTGTATGTGGGTGTAACCAAGGTCAGCAGCCCCCCCCCCCCCCCCCCCCCCCCCCAATAACTGGCATTAACTAGAGTACTTGCCCTGGCCCCTTTCCGCCCTGGCCCCTCCCCCGGCCCCCTGCTTTGATGTCAACGCTGTGCATTCTGCCCTCTTTTCTTTTCTTTCCATCTCTCCGTCGCTCTCAATGACAGCAGGCACCGCTGGGGCTTCAAACACGGCTGGTTGCCTGTATCGCGCAAACCCCCCCCTTCCCTCGTGGCGAAGACTCCGTGACATAAGTGCCTCCGTGCTGGGTTCGTAGAGCGCACACCGGCCCAGTGTGTGGGGTTTGTTTGTGTTGCTCGCTCGGAGGAGAACCTGCTGACATTCCTGAGGCCAGAGGGGCCCCGAAAGGTCACGTTTAAGTATAATAGGCAGGACGTCAGGCTGAAGTGTGAGGCTGGATCGTTTGTCTTGCTGATAACAGTCAGCGCGGTCACGTCCAGTGTTCATTTCTAAGGGAGACGTCTCAGTCCCAGATAGGGCATGTGCTGCTTCACCATCGTCATGTCTCTCCTTGTAAAAGTGTTGATTGTTTTAGGAGGGTCTTTTTCGAAGTTGGTGGGGGGGGGGGGGGGGGGGCTGGACAGTGATTGAAATAGTTCCGGAACTAATACACTGTTAGATATTAATAAGTTAACAATATTAATGTTTCCTTTCTTTAAAAATGTAAATATTGAATGGCTCTGGATTGCTAACTGAATATGTTGTGATGGGTTGCAAATTTCCTTTCTGCATTGCTGGACACAGTCCAGTGTCAGAGCTATGACAAGGCCATTCTCAAGTCCATGTCCAAGTCTCTAAGCAAGGTGAGTGTGTGGGAGTGTGTATCTGTTTAGGGGATTGATAGCACGCTGTGTGAAACTTGAGAGGCTGACCTTGGTCATGCAGCCGTATCGGAGGGAAATCAGGCTTAAAACAGTGGCCTCTCTCTCGCTCTCTCTCTCTCTCTCTCTCTCTCACACACACACACACACATACACACACACACACACACACACACACATATGTATGCACATGCACACACACATGCACAAAAGCACGCACAATTTTGCACAATACAATTTTGCACAAACAAGCATGCAAAAACACACATGCACGTGCGCGCGCCCGCGCGCACACACACACACACACACACACACACACACCACACACACAAACATACACACACACACACATACGTGCATGTACACCCAGATGTATACATACAGCTGGAGGTTATCAGGACATCTCTGGCCCTTCTCTAGACCACTCCGGTGCTGCTTGACCCCTCACCTCCTCACACACACACACACACACACACACACACACACCACACACACACACACATTCACCTCAAGTTCAGCTCCTCTAATGGATGGCTGTTTTCACATGTGTGTGCGTGTGCAAACGCGCGCGCACTCTGAGCGGTGCGATGCTGTCCAGGTCCCTTTAGTAAGACAGACAGACACCGTCGCTGATGTATTCTTGGGTTGCCCTGCTGCAAGATAGGACATCTGAAATTCCGCAGCCTCAATAAATTCTGGCCTGTCCGATCTCCCCGACCTGCTCTTGACCACGGGGTCAGCCCCAGCCAGACCTACTGTTTGCATTTCTCCAGGAGCTCTTGCCCGTAAACACGGGGGGTGCTGCTGCTGCTGCTTGTAATCCACGTGCTCCTCGCTGGATATGTTTGTGCGTCTGCGGTCTCCGTCCACTTCCCGTGGTCCAGGCGTCAGGGAAGAGCCTCACCGAACAGAGCCGCGGCCCCCCCCCCCCAGTTGCCGGGTGGGGGGCGGCCTGGGCCACAGTTGCGGAGCGCAGGGCCTGGCTGTCACGATGTTGACACTAGAGTAACGGATCGTTTCCCCCTGCCGAGCCTTTAAAGGGAGTGAGAGCTGAGCTCCAGGAGTGTTGGTGGCGCTCTGTGTGGGATATGAATGGGAGAGGTAAGAATGTAAGGGATGCAGGCCACGCCGCTGCCCGTCTGCTTTATAAACACGGTGGGGGTGAGAGAGCATGACGAACAGGGCGATTTCTCAATCCGCCCGTGCACCACCAACCCTGTCTGAGGATGCCCATCAGTTCATAAAAGGTAACACAAAAATGTCATATGGTGACATTCTTCTCTTCTCTTCTCTTCTCTTCTCTTCTCTTCTCCTCTCTTCTCTTCTCTTCTCTTCTCCTCTCTTCTCTTCTCTTCTCTTCTCTTCTCTTCTCCTCTCTTCTCTTCTCTTCTCCTCTCTTCTCTTCTCTTCTCTTCTCCTCTCTTCTCTTCTCCTCTCTTCTCTTCTCTTCTCTTCTCCTCTCTTCTCTTATCTTCTCTTCTCCTCTTCTCCTCTCTTCTCCTCTCTTCTCTTCTCTTCTCCTCTCTTCTCTTCTCTTCTCTTCTCTTCTCCTCTCTTCTCTTCTCTTCTCTTCTTCAGCAGCTGCCGACATTCCTGTCATTGCTGGCTGTCATGTAGCACCTCTTAAACTTCATGCTCAGTAGTCAGGCAACAGTCCTAAGTTTCAGCATCTACTTACCTACTTCATGGAGCGCACACACACACACACACACACACACACACACACACACACACACACACACACACACACACACACTTTTACCGACATTGTCAAAAGATAATTAATGACACATTTACAATGACACACAATCACTTTGACTGTAAACTGCAAACATGGCCATGTAGCTGTGTGTGTGTGTGTGTGTGTGTGTGTGGTTAAGGTTAAGGTGTTGTCTCACTGGATAGATGACTGCAATGAACAGGTCAAACCAAAGCTGATGAGTCCTTACTCCTGTTATGTAACCCTGTGTTTATGGACCTTCTTGGTGTTCTGGGAGGAAGTTCTTGGTTTAGATAAGCACATATTGTGCAGACATGAATATTGCCTTCCAGCTCTTGTTGACAAGAGCCATGGTTGGAAAAGTGCAGATGTCAAAGAATTGCATCTTGAGAACTCAAAGTTGTAAAACTTTGACACACTACTTTCATGCCAGCAAATTAGCTAGAGGGTTCACTAGAAGAAGGTTCCCTACAGGCCACCTCCACAAGGGTTAGAGTTTGGTTTGACTTGGTTCAACTCCATCCAATGAGAAAAAAGGAAACATTTTTCACTGTCCCTGGAATTTTTATTTGAGCAGAAGCATGAATATACAGAATACCCACATATGGACACATATGGTGGATAAGTGATGGTTGTTTATGCTTCCAAATGAGATGGGATGGTGAGTGGATTGGACCAATGGCTTTGGTAGAGTTGAATTTACCAAAATATGACAACCCCTGGCAAAACTAGACCAGCTAATCATCATCAATTGCGATAGAAAGCAATCCAAAAAGCTCTCCCAGACCCAGACTACTTATTTTAGAAGGAAACATATCATAATCATGTAGTTCACATTAACGCCAAGTAGTAGGTGTTATGGATAGAATGTGACTGCAGTGTTATTTTGCCCAGACCGTGCATAACCAGTTGCGTGCACAAGTTCAGCCTAGTTTCAGTAAATCTGAAGGAAGCTCATTAAAGCACTACCCAAGTCATATTAGTCCAGCACCCATGAAAACATGAAAACTAGTGTTAGTCTACCATGAGGACTGGATTGAGAGTCTCTGGTCATAGTTTGGATAGCTTGGTGTGAGTTGGTGACTGTGTGTCTGTGCACTGCAGAAGAGATAACGCTAAGCTCATATGAACGCAAACTCAGACTGCCTGTGCTAGGGAGCGCGCCCACACGCCTGCTTCCACGTATCACGTCTCATCTTCCTGCTCCACTGTCTGCATATCTGGCTTCACGTTTTTCTCTGCTCTGCTAGCAGTGAAGGCCCACGGGAATGTCAGTTTGCTTTCGCGGCATGGAGGAGGAATGTCTTTAATCGGCCCATCTTAAGTCGCAGAGCAAACAGGGAAGAAGCTTACACTTCAGCCCACTATCCACGACACAACTCCCTGATTCTGTTACCAAAGGTGTCCTTTAAGTCCCAATTAGGAATCATAGCAAATGACAGACCTGTCTTTCACATATTCACCACGGTGTCCATTAGGAAAACTTTGACATTGTACTACACCTCTGTGGGCTTTAGGCTGCTTAGATATTCATTATCAAATATGGACTCGTCTAGCTTTTTTTATGCATTTCTCTCTCTCTCTCTCTCTCTCTCTCTCTCTCTCTCTTTCTCTCTCTCCTTCCCTCCCTTTCAGACCATCCTTCCTAATCAGTGTGGGCACTCCAGGGAGAGGGAGTGGGCTGTGTGCTGGTGTGAGGGATTTCTGGAGCAGATACAATTAAGGTCCCGTTCAGGGATTAGAAGACTGCAGCGCCTGCCCTGTTCCTTGTCATTGCCTAATTCTGATTAACAAGAGACCTTCTGCCTCCACCCTTGTCTGCACCACCCAGGGGAGAAAAAAAAAGCCGGAGAGGCCCCTCTCTTCCTTTAAACATGGTCAGGCCCTACACCCTCAGAGTGCCCACGCCTAATGAAACATCGGCTTTAGAACATTCCCGGCCGCCATTTTTATATGCACAGGACCATATGGTGCTCATTAGACAAATAAGGGCAATGGGGCTGATTTTCATGGGTGGGGGTGGATGACGGGTGGATGACGGGTGGGTGCCAGAATGAGGTGACATGGCGCTCACACATTTATGCTCTGAAAGAAGAGGAATATTTTAAAAAATCAAAGACACAAAGACGCATCTCATCTGTGGTAGCCTATAGTTTGTCAGTTTGGTGTGACCAATATAAACCTAATAATATTTGTTTGATAATGATCAGAAATGCACATGTAGTAATTTCATCTCTTTCTTTCCCTTTCTTTCATCCACTTATTTGCTTCTTAACATAATTTTCATATCTTAAAGTGGGGAGGGTGTATTAGACATTAGCCTGCAGTTAAGTGCTGTCTCTCGACTTCTTCAATCCATGAACTATTTTAGGCCTCGGAACCACGTGATCTTTGCGCTTCTGGTGATCAGATGTCAGTCAAAAGCTGTAAACCTCAACCCATAAACCTCGAAAAGACTAACAGTATTCCTCTGGAATCATTACTCAGTTTGATGTTTGCTATGATAAATAACACCAGTGCTTTCGTGTTTCTTGCCCCTGTGGGTATGACATCTGTCATAAAACGACACAGTGAATCGTGTCACGTTTGTGCGGCGGAACCGACGCCTTCATGTGGCTAAAATGACGCGATTGTCAAATATGACAGAACAGGCCAAGACACGTCTGCCACAGTGCTGGGCTTTTTCATTTTGCCCCTTTTCTTTATGCGCTTAAGTGTTTGACTCGTGTGAAACATTTCGTCTCTGACAGTGACAGAAGAATGCTGGATTTGTATTGAACAGATAGGAGCGGAACGTTCGAGATTCCCAGATAATCCGCTGCAAATGGTCGCACGTGTTAGAAGCCGCTCACTTTCATCTTATCACTGTTCGGCCAGGTTCAGTGCCTCTGTGACTATTTGTTGGGATAGAAGGAAGTATGCATCCTCCCTACACACATCGGACAATAATTTTAAAAAAAGAGATCACTGACCCACACATTATTTTCTATGGGCATCAAGACAAAGGAACCTCCTGCACTCAAGGTACCCCCATTACAGTTCAAAAGAGCCACGTTCAATAAACCCCCATCTCAATAAAAAAATAACATCTGTATGTTTTCCCCCAGTAGACAATCAACCTGCAAAACCTTTGAGAGAAGGCTGCACTGTGCAATTATTGCAGATGAGCAGTGCCTGCTATAATAAAACTCAGAGACTAAAAATCTTCACAGAAAGTGGCTGAGCTGAAATCTAGCCGTCTCAGTCATTAGTGCGCAAGACCTTCTGCTCACCTTCCAAAAACTTCTTCATGCTCACCTGACTCTCCTTTGAGCCAGGAAACTGCTGTCTGCTTTAGTGTGTGCTTCACGGCCGATGGAGAAAGTGCAGCAAAAGAAACAGGACTGGACAGCTTGTTTGGCCTGTTGTTCCCCACCAGAGGGTTGGAGGTGGGAATGAAGGTGAGTTTTGGTGGTGGGTGTCTCCTCTAGGAGAAAGGTAGTCTGTGTGTGTTGGGGTTGAGCGGTTTACAAACGTTTGGGGTCTCTACAAGATCAGTGTTTTATATATGAAAAGGGAAAACGATGGAGTTTCTCAGCACAGAACATCCTAGAGTCAATCCAAGAGCAATGACAGCTTATTACTCACCCTGTTTAAAAATACTTTGCATCTGATGATTACCTGTCATCTGTCATCTAATGTAATGATTTTAACAACCATATATTGAAATGAAAGATAATGAAGCAATTAGTAATGTTTACATCACTTGAGCTATGTGTGAGTTATTGGAGGGCGTTTGCCTTGCAGTCACTGAGTGACCTTCATTATGGCGAGGATCTCCTCATTGAGTCCCAGCGCTGCACCGAAACACGTCCGTGGTCTGAAATGGTATCCCAGCAGGGTCCACGTGAAATCTAAATCTTTTTCTCGAACTTTAAGGCACATCTTGGATCTTGGATAAAGAGGTAGCACACATGCACACCTATTGGCGAGCCAGAAAGCCAGTAGACCACTGTGTGCGTCTGTTCAGAGATCAGTCTTCATCATCTCTTCATGATTTGGCTATGAAAGAAGCCTACCAGGTTAATTCTAGGTCAGGTTTCGTAATATGTCCAATGATTTTTAGCATTCTGACCATACTGGTGATTATATAAAAAAGTTGTACTTTCTCTGACAGATTATTGTTATTAATTTTCTTCTCTGGCTTAATACACTACCTAAACATTATTCTATAAATACAATAATACACATCTGTATGGCACACTGGACAAGTTTATCTGCTAAATTGTGTCAATGTAAAACAAGATAATTTAATCTGTAATAAGTGACAGGACACTGCAGATTTCTCTCTAATTCTAATCACCAATGTAGAAAATCAGTATTTACAAGTAATAAGGACTTAACCTGGTTTATACCACATAATTAAACCACCCAGCAGGGGCAATGACCTGTTAAATTCTCTTTAATTAAACTATCCCTCTTCTGATGGTGTCCTTCGGTGAGACTGTTTATTTTGAATGTAATAGGTTGAAGATAATTGTGTTTCAGGCAAAATGAATCGTGTTTTCATTTTTGGTGTGTAATGACTTATCCTAGTCACTGAAGCGTCATTAGTGCTATTCATTTAATTACAAGATTACCCCATTACATCAGAGGAAGACTGCTCTTGTCTGGAAGATGGAAGAAATCATATGATACTTCTTGGTACTCAATAATTAAATCAGTTCCCTCTTGACCTTATCAGAGGCCTCATTTGGTTAATTAGTTTAACTGAAATTATTTAGTTTTCTTTCTTTTTATCATGCATATGGAGTGAAATCCTATTCTGTGGAGCACACAGTGATGGAGGCCAGCCTGACCAAACCTGTGGGACCACAAATTGGGCTGGGCTGCTAGAGGCCAGTGGCATTTCAGTGGTTAAGGATTTTAACTAGTAATCTGATGGTTGCTGGTTCAAGCCCCAGTAATGGCAAATTTCAGCTGTTGGATAAAGGTGCTGTGTGTGTACTAAGCTGAATAATGTGGGCTGTGCTCATTTTTCCAGCCTTTACTTGCTTCTTGCTTCTCAGCTCTATATTATCTTCCATTTACTCTAAAGACCCAGGTTGATATTAAAAAAAAAGGATGATATGAATTCTCAGGCAGGCTGTAGAGTCACTTCTCAGTCTGTATGGAAAAAAAAAAAAAACTCGCCTTTGGCTTCAGTGGGGGGGTGAGGGCAACTGTCTGCCCCCGTGGAGGCATTTTGACGCGCTGTCATGGGCCAACAAAGCCCCAGCATGCAGAGGATGGGGAAGTAGAGGGCCAGTGACGACAGGGCAGAGTAAACACCTACAGAGCAGCAAAATGCTGGACTCTGGGCAGCGCTCTCCAATGTCAAAGAAGCCTCCAGCCACACGGCCCCAAGGCAGCCTGGCAAAAATAAACTCCCCGCTCCTCCTCCCCTAAAAGCTCTTTGCGATCGGATATCACAATATGAAAAGCTTAAACCTGCTCAGCTCTTTAAGGTCTATATGATAATAGTGTTATTTTGTTGGGGGGGGGGGGGTGGGGGGGATTATGGGTAACTGTAGAAGGGAGATGAGGCAGGGGAGAAGGACAGGGCTTTTAGCACCAGTAATGGCTGTGCAGCAGGTTTGAAAGGGCAGGGCGCAGTAAACTTTAACAGCCATGCGAGGAAATGTAAAAGATTTTATTACCATTAACAGGGCTAGAGAGTCAATGGGGGTCCACTGTGGGCGTGAAGTCAAGCCAGAGGGGATGTTGTACAAGCATCAATAGCCTTTGAAATGCAGGAACTATGGTTCAGACTCATAGACAAAATGGCAACCTAGATTCTGGAGCTTTTTGTGTGTTGGTTGGTTGATTTTGCCATGGGAAAATAACAACAGACATTAAGAGATATGCAGCGTACATCTCAGTCAAATGTTAAACAGTTATGTGCTTTTTGGAGTGATTATGATGTAACAATGACAAATGATGTCACAATGACAAATGATGCCAAAGTTTCTGCTGCATCTATGTCATCGCTGAAGTAAGCATGGGTTTTGAGTCATGGTGGAAGAACAATCGGACTGATACCTAATGAAATGATACCCTGTACCTGAGTGCTGTACTTGCCCCACAGTTCTGCTAAACTGATGTCTTGTCAAGAGTAAATCGTGTCCTGGAGCGAACTATAATGCAAAGGCAGGTATCTGGTGTCTGGGCCTCAGAGCTGCAACCCCTTATCCACAGAGCGTTCCATTGTTGACTGTCCCACTGGTCTCAAAGCAGCCACAGATACAGTTAAAAGCCGCAGCCAGAGAAAGTGATTAAATTTCTCTGTATCAATCGTTCCATCACAAAGTGTTCAATTGTGTGCCCCTGAGGCTCTCACAATGGACAAAGCTCCTCACAGTCAGACTGCATGTGGTAGAAAAGGTGTCTAGTGCCCCGTTTTTGTTACGTACTCTCCAGCCTGTGAAAGCAATCTTACATCAAAGAAAAGCTGTGCAGGTAACACAATGCCACATCAGTGCCTTTATGATGGCATGCAGTGTGTGTGTGTGTGTGTGTGTGTGTGTGTGTGTGTGTGTGTGTGTGTGTGTGTGTGCGTGCGTGTGCATGTGTGTGTGTGTGTGTGTTTCCTTATCATGATGTAACATGCCTTTGTATGTCCTCTTGAATCAAATGACCCTTTGTGTGGGTATGACCCCAAGAATCCACTCATTTGAGAGCACTGTGACTCAGGACATGCCACAGAATTCCATGTTTGTAGATGAAAGATAACGGATACGCAGAGCAATTTTTCCACTCTCCTCCGCACACAAAGGCTCCTGTAATCACTTCAGCACTGTGACTTGCAGAGACGAGACAATCTACATCGAGGTGTGTGTGTGTGTATTTTCAGTGGAATCGGACTGGTGAAAGGACCCAGTGCTTTTTTTTCCACATGACTTTCTTTTGAACAGCTTCAACATGTGAGGTATCCGGGTGCATCTGAACAAGCCACATATGTTCCTCACATATAGGGTGAGGAGCTGAGCTGTGAGGAAGACTCAATTCAGTGTTGAAGGGTTAAACTACATCTGAATCTCCCTGGAATGGGTTCTTAAACATCCAACTTTCTCATTTATATTCTGTACTTCAGTGGAATTGCAGCATGAAAATTGAGAAGTAGCAGATTAGCAGCTATGTGGAAATGGGAAAATCACTCTTGTCAATTCTAATATATGGTGTATTCAAGCATCTTTCTAAACAGACGTTTGATACTGGTGAATTTAGATACATCTTAGTCTATAAGTAATTCATGCACTTTGTGTTTTTTACTTAATTCCCTTCAACAACCTTTAACCATGTATCGGTATTTTATACAAATATAATTTATTGGTGTCCTACTAAAACAATGCTCTTTGCATATCCATAATAGATCAGCAATATAATAAATTAAAACCAGTGTATGAATGCAGTTACACAACACATTAAAACATTAATTTATTTTTTATTGGTTTGACTGACACACACACACACACACACACACACACACACACACACACACACACACACACATTTTTGCCCCTTAGATTTTCAGGTTTATTTAATACAGTATCTTGTTCAAAGCATTTTTTAAAGAATGTGTTTATATGTAAATAATACAATGTATGTAATTGTATTAGTTCAGTGCATAATGATGACAGATTACAAGTCATGTCTGACCGCTACTAATTTCAGGCAGATAGAGAGGGAAACACAGAGGATAAGAGAGAGAAGACTGCAGTTAGAATAAACTGTGGTAAGGAAATTCCCTTGGAAGACAGGGTATGTGGTTAAACCTTTCATGACAAGTCTCGAAAAACACCCACAAACTCACGGCCCACACAGGATGAATGGCCCACAATATCATGTAGCGATGACACATGCACAAAACACTTGGGAAGGACTTCTTTTTTTTCTGCCTGTCGCATACAGGTCCCACTAAAAGAACCAAACTCTGCGATTGGAGAAAGTGAAGCCTCAGGCACTCAAGCTGTTCCTGTACGTAAGCAGGTTCTATTTTTAAACCGAAACAAAGGTATTCAAGAAATACGTGGAGCAGAGGTGTGTTGTCTATTCAGTGAAGTTTGCCAGTCGTGGTGCGCTGTGTTTCGTCACAGGTGTACCCATCTCAGGCATTTAAGTGTTTATCAGCACTTAGATAAACAACAACACATAAAAAAAAAGACAATTCTACCCTCAAATTATCAACGAGGAAACAGTCTAGCTTAGCAACATAAATGTTTATGGAACATTTGGCCATAAAAGAAAAATTATTTGATGGCACGATGCAGATGTAGTCAGGCTGCCATAACCTAATGGTGCTACTTCTCATTTGCATTTCCACTACCTCATTTGCATTTCATGCCATGACATTGTAAGCTCTTTGGCAATGTCCTGGTTCGAGCCTATCAACCATATCTCGTTCCCCGTTTTCAATGAATGAGAAAGTTTCAAATCACTCGCTGCCTGGAAAGTTTTGTCAGTGAAGGAAAACCGCATGTTTCCCCAAGCACATTATCTACAAAAAGCTTCAATCAACTCAACTTATGTGTAGGGACGTGTAGCACATATCTGTGTTGCAGTTTTGAAACTTTCTGTTTACAAACAGACTGCTCAGCTACTGATATTGCAGTACAGAAAGCATGTTATGCCAAACCAGATATCCATCCAACGTGGAGAAACATTCCTAATCAGGATTTGGCAACACCGACCTGGCATAAACTAATTCCAAGGCTCCATGAATAATTACTATGGGATAAGATTTTAATGGCTTAACGCTCTGACAATCAGTCTCATAAGAAGAGCTTATTACTGCTGTTTTTGTGAGCAGGCCTACTGTTGGAGGACTGCAGTCTGATTAATCTCCTAAATGCTACAGATGACTGGTCCAGTTTCAGATTATGACATTTTAATTCAACACTGCATATTGTGACAGTCCACAATGTTCTCTCTAAAATCAACAGTATGAATTAAAGTAATTATGTTGTGCAGAATCAAAGAGAAATAGCAGTTATATAAACTACAGAAGACTTGACTCCTAGATGTGTAATTATATACAGTACAGGTATTTTATTACACAATGCATTACGCAATACAATGCAATATAAATACTGTTGAATCCCACTACAGTAGACAAACGAATGAACAAAAAGAAAGACATGTACCTGTGTAGCTCATCTAGTAGAGCCAGTCAAGCCAGGTGTGAATAAGACCAAGGTCAGGGGTTCAGTTCTCAGCGAGTACACACACACACACACACACATACACACACACACACACACACACACACACACATACACACACACACACACACACACACACACACACACACACACACACAGTCATACTGATAAATATGTAAACTACTTTGTTTAAGAGTGTCAGCCAGGCACTGTAAATGCAAACCGAGAAAGAAGAGTTACTGCTTGACATTCTTCTATGAGGGAAGGCCTGACTGGAATTGAGATGTTTCTCAAGTATAGATAGCAGAGCTAAAACTCTTGAGTGCAGGCACATTGTAAACAAACCCGTGTTTGTGTGTGTTGCAGGTGTTGGGGGAAGCTTCTGGGGTTAACTCCCTTCCCCTGGCATGCAGACAAGAGTGAACAGGCCCAACAGATCCTTTCGTGACGATTTAATGTTTCAGTCCTCGGCATATTTTTTAACGCTGTGACAGATCAAACACCAAGGGCGATCTGTTTCCTAAAGATTATTTTTCTTTCGTAGGAGGAGGAGAAGGTAGACTACAGAGGAGGATGGAGAAATTGAAATGGTTGGAATGGTGAGGATCAATCCCAGCTGATGCAAATCCTTTGATTTGGATGTAAAATTGTCCAGTGCCCATACATAAAGATTTGAAACTACAAGACATGAAATGTTGCAGAATCTTTGACGACATTATATTTAGTAAAATGCATCCCCAGGAGAACAAATGAACACATAACCTAAACACATAAGATAAATCTAAACACATAACCCATCTGAGAAATTTATGGATGTTTGCTTTCATAAAATGCAATTACAAGCAAAACTGAAAAGATATTTTCATGCTTTTTTAATAGAATTTTGAAATACTTGTTCTGTACATAAGGCCTAAATAAAAATAAACCGTTTTTGTTTCTGCCCGTTGTTATTGAGATGGTTATTAAGAAGTGAAACAAGACCTTCTCCTTCTCCTCCTCCACTCCAGCTGTCCTTCTCCTCCTTCTCCTCCTCCACTCCAGCTGTACTTCTACTCCTCCTTGTCCTCCTCCACTCCAGCTGTACATCTTCTCCTCCTCCACTCCAGCTGTACATCTTCTCCTCCTCCACTCCAGCTGTACATCTTCTCCTCCTCCACTCCAGCTGTACTTCTCCTCCTTCTCCTCCTCCACTCCAGCTGTACTTCTCCTCCTCCTTCTCCTCCTCCACTCCAGCTGTACTTCTCCTCCTCCTTCTCCTCCTCCACTCCAGGTGTACTTCTCCTCCTCCTTCTCCTCCTCCACTCCAGGTGTACTTCTCCTCCTCCTTCTCCTCCTCCACTCCAGGTGTACTTCTACTCATCCTTCTCCTCCTCCACTCCAGGTGTACTTCTCCTCCTCCTTCTCCTCCTCCACTCCAGGTGTACTTCTCCTCCTCCTTCTCCTCCTCCACTCCAGGTGTACTTCTCCTCCTCCTTCTCCTCCTCCACTCCAGCTGTACTTCTCCTCCTCCTTCTCCTCCTCCACTCCAGCTGTACTTCTCCTCCTCCTTCTCCTCCTCCACTCCAGCTGTACTTCTCCTCCTCCTTCTCCTCCTCCACTCCAGGTGTACTTCTACTCATCCTTCTCCTCCTCAACTTGGTTCTCATTTCTTGTCAATTAAGTCATAAATTCCAAATCCAGGTCCTGATGTTGAACTAAACCACTAACCCACAGGTTAGCACTGCTCTGAATTCTTCCATGTCTTCTCTATGTTGCTTTATAAAGGTGACTCAAATATCATTGTGGTGTATTACTCATTTTATTTTCTTCCCATATGCTGTTGTCATGGCTGTAGAACACACAGGACAATAAAGGAAGTAATTGTGAGTCTACAACTTAAGATTGGAAAGAACCTTAATGAACAAAACCAAACGTAAACGTGCACAATGTAACCTCATAGTCGGCCATGGTAACACAAATGCTTTACAAAGGAGACAACATAACATAATGGCACACAGGTAATGTGTTAACTGAGGCATAGCAGGCCCTGGCATGGGGGCGTTGCATAGATCCAAAACACACAACATATGCAACAGAAAAGGGAACATAAACAAAAGGCCATGTGGAAGGCCACTGCTGACAGTTCTTCAGGTGACTTTATCTATTGTCATACAGTCTTTGCACTTCTAGGGCACCGTAGCTGGTGCCGTATCACAGGCCTGTGACACTCTAGCCCAGCTTTTAATGTCCCTCAAGCCTCAGTATAAGTTTACTTTGAAAGAAAGTGGATTCACACGAACAGCTGTACAGGTTACAAGGTTCTGACATTTAACATGTGTTTTGTTCTGTTTTTATTCCTGTCTACCCATGCCATGCAAATTTGGTACATTTTTGATGAGCAAACACACTAGTCATTGAGGGAGGCTCCCTCACTTCAAGTCTGAGACGAACTAAAACCATTTGCCTAAATCCCCATATAAACAAATAGGGAAATAGCAAAATGACCCTTAAGGCAAAAAAGGCACCTGTCGCAGTGTCAGCTCATACCACCTCATACCGCCTCATACAACCTCATACAGCCTCAAACAGCCTTATGCCACCTCAAGCCACCTCATACAGCCTCAAACCACCTCATACCACCTCATACAGCCTCAAACCACCTCATACCACCTCATACCACCTCATACCGCCTCATACGCCCTCATACCACCTAATACATCCTCATACCACCTCATGCCACCTCATTCCACCTCATACAGCCTCATTACACCTCATACCATGTCATACAGCCTCAAACAGCCTCATCCCATCTCATGCCACCTCATACAGCCTCAAACATCCTCATGCCACCTCATACCATCTCATACAGCCTCATGCCACCTCATACCACCTCATACAACCTCATTCCTCCTCATACAGCCTCAAACAGCCTCATACCACCTCATATCACAACAAACAGCGTCAAACCACCTCATACAACCTCACTCCACTTCATACCGCCTCATGCCACCTCATACAGCCTCATACAACCTTATACCACCTCATGCCACCTCATACAGCCTCAAACAGCCTTATACCACCTCATACCACCTCATACTGCCTCATACAACCTCGTGCCACCTCCAAACCACTTCATACAACCTCATACCACCTCATACAGCCTCATACCACCTCAAACAGCCTCATACCACCTCATCCCACCTCATGCCACCTCTACAGCCTCAAATGACCTCATACAGCCTCATGCCACCTCATACCACCTCATACAACTTCATTCCACCTCATACAGCCTCATACCACCTCATGCTACCTCATACAGCGTCACACAACCTCATACAGCCTCATACCACCTCATACAGCCTCATGCCACCTCATACCTCCTCATACAACCTCATACAGCCTCATACCACCTCCTACTGCCTCATACCACCTCATAATGCCTCATACCACCTCATACAGCCTCATACCGCTTCATCCAGCCTCATGCCACCTCCAAACCACCTCATACAACCTCATGCCACCTCATTCCACCTCATACAGCCTCATACCACCTCATACAGCCTCAAACAGCCTCATCTCACCTCATGCCACCTCATACAGACTCATGCCACCTCATAAAACCTTATTCCACCTAATATAGCCTCAAACAGACTCATACCACCTCATACCACATCAGACACCTCATACAGCCTCAAACAGCCTCATACCACCTCTTCCCACCTCATACAACGTCATTCCACCTCATTCAGCCTCATACAACCTCATACCACCTCATGCCACCTCATACAGCCTCAAACAGCCTCATACCACCTCTTCCCACCTCATGCCACTTCTACAGCCTCAAACAACCTCATACAGCCTCAGGCCACCTCATACCACCTCATACAACCTCAAACAACCTCATACAGCCTCATACCACCTCATGCAGCCTCATGCCACCTCATACCTCCTCATACAACCTCATTCCACCTCATACCACCTCATACAGCCTCAAACAGCCTCATACCACCTCATGCCACCTCATACAGCATCACACGACCTCATACAGCCTCATGCCACCTCCAAACCACCTCATACAGCCTCAAACAGCCTCATACCACCTCATCCCACCTCATGCAGCACCACACGAGCTCATACAGCCTCATGCCACCTCATACAGCCTCATGCCACCTCCAAACCACCTCATACAACCTCATGCCACCTCATACAGCCTCAAACAGCCTCATACAGCCTCATGCCACCTCAAACAGCCTCATACAACCTCATGCCACCTCATGCCACCTCATACTGCCTCATGCCACCTCCAAACCACCTCATGCAACCTCATGCCACCTCATTCCACCTCATACAGCCTCAAACAGCCTCATTTCACCTCATACCACCTCATCCAGCCTCAAACAGCCTCATTCCACCTCATACAGCTTCAAATGACCTCATACTGCCTCATAACACCTCATACAGCCTCATACCACCTCATACCACATCAAACAGCCTCATATAGCCTCATACAACCTCATACCACCTCATACTGCCTCATGCCACCACATTCAAACTGATGCCAACACATTCCATCTCATACATCCTCAAACAGCCTCATACCACCTCATCCCACCTCATGCCACCTCATACAGCATCATACAACCTCATACCACCTCATATAGCCTCATGCCACCTTATACAGCCTAAAACAGCCTCATACAACCTCATGCCACCTCATACAGCCTAAAACTGCCTCATACAGCCTCAGGCCACATCATACAGCCTCAAACAGCCTCATACCACCTCATCCCACCTCATGCAGCACCACACGACCTCATACAGCCTCATGCCACCTCATACAGCCTCATGCCACCTCATACAGCCTCAAACAGCCTCATACAGCCTCATGCCACCTCATACAGCCTCATACAACCTCATGCCACCTCATGCCACCTCATACTGCCTCATGCCACCTCCAAACCACCTCATGCAACCTCATGCAACCTCATGCCACCTCATTCCACCTCATACAGCCTCAAACAGCCTCATGCAACCTCATGCCACCTCATTCCACCTCATACAGCCTCAAACAGCCTCATTCCACCTCATACCACCTCATCCAGCCTCAAACAGCCTCATTCCACCTCATACAGCTTCAAATGACCTCATACTGCCTCATAACACCTCATACAGCCTCATACCACCTCATACCACATCAAACAGCCTCATACCACCTCATACCACCTCATACCACCTCATACCACCTCATACACCCTCATACCACCTCATACAGCCTCATACCAGCTCATACCAGCTCATACAGCCTCATGCCACCTCCATACCACCTCATATAAACTCATGCCACCTCATACAGCCTCAAACAGCCTCATATTACCTCATACCACCTCATACCACATCAAACAGCCTCATGCCATGTCATACAGCCTCATACCACCTCATACTGCCTCATACCACCTTATACCAGCTCATACAGCCTCATGCCACCTCCAAACCACCTCATACAACCTCATGACACCTCATTCCAGCTCACACAGCCTAAAACAGCCTCATACCACTTCATACCACCTCATACCACATCAAACAGCCTAATACCATGTCATACAGCCTCATACCACCTCATACCACCTCATACTGCCTCATACCACCTCATACACCCTCATACCACCTCATACAGCCTCATACCAGCTCATACAGCCTCATGCCACCTCCAAACCACCTCATACAACCTCATGCCACCTCATACAGCCTAAAACAGCCTCATACAGCCTCAGGCCACCTCATACAGCCTCATACAGCCTCAAACAGCCTCATACCACCTCATACCACCTCATACACCCTCATACACCCTCATACCACCTCATACAGCCTCATACCAGCTCATACAGCCTCATGCCACCTCCATACCACCTCATATAACCTCATGCCACCTCATTCCACCTCATACAGCCTCATATTACCTCATACCACCTCATACCACATCAAACAGCCTCATACCATGTCATACAGCCTCATACCACCTCATACTACCTCATACCACCTCATACTGCCTCATACCACCTCCAAACCACCTCATACAACCTCATGACACCTCATTCCAGCTCATACAGCCTAAAACAGCCTCATACCACTTCATACCACCTCATACCACATCAAACAGCCTCATGCCATGTCATACAGCCTCATACCACCTCATACTGCCTCATACCACCTCATACAGCCTCATACCAGCTCATACAGCCTCATGCCACCTCCAAACCACCTCATACAACCTCATGACACCTCATTCCAGCTCATACAGCCTAAAACAGTCTCATACCACTTCATACCACCTCATACCACATCAAACAGCCTAATACCATGTCATACAGCCTCATACCACCTCATACCACCTCATACTGCCTCATACCACCTCATACACCCTCATACCACCTCATACAGCCTCATACCAGCTCATACAGCCTCATGCCACCTCCAAACCACCTCATACAACTTCATGCCACCTCATACAGCCTAAAACAGCCTCATACAGCCTCAGGCCACCTCATACAGCCTCATACAGCCTCAAACAGCCTCATCCCACCTCATACCACCTCATACACCCTCATACCACCTCATACAGCCTCATACCAGCTCATACAGCCTCATGCCACCTCCATACCACCTCATATAACCTCATGCCACCTCATTCCACCTCATACAGCCTCAAACAGCCTCATATTACCTCATACCACCTCATACCACATCAAACAGCCTCATACCATGTCATACAGCCTCATACCACCTCATACTGCCTCATACCACCTCATACACCCTCATACCACCTCATACAACCTCATGCCACCTCCAAACCACCTCATACAACCTCATGACACCTCATTCCAGCTCATACAGCCTAAAACAGCCTCATACCACCTCATACCACATCAAACAGCCTAATACCATGTCATACAGCCTCATACCACCTCATACTGCCTCATACCACCTCATCCCACCTCATGCCACCTCATCCCACCTCATGCCACCTCTACCGCCTCAAATGACCTCATACAGCCTCATGCCACCTCATACAGCCTCATACAGCCACATGCCACCTCATACAGCCTCATACCACCTCATACCACCTCATACAGCCTCATACCAGCTCATACAGTCTCATGCCACCTCCATACCACCTCCTATAACCTCATGCCACCTCATTCCACCTCATACAGCCTCAAACAGCCTCATACCACCTCATACCACATCAAACAGCCTCATACCACCTCATACCACCTCATACTGCCTCATACCAGCTCATACAGCCTCATACCATGTTATACAGCCTCATACCACCTCATACACCCTCATACCACCTCATACAGCCTCATACCAGCTCATACAGCCTCATGCCACCTCCAAACCACCTCATACAACCTCATGACACCTCATTCCAGCTCAAACAGCCTAAAACAGCCTCATACCACTTCATACCACCTCATACCACATCATACAGCCTAATACCATGTCATACAGCCTCATACCACCTCATACCACCTCATACTGCCTCATACCACTTCATACACCCTCTTACCACCTCATACAGCCTCATACCAGCTCATACAGCCTCATGCCACCTCCAAACCACCTCATACAACCTCATGACACCTCATTCCAGCTCATACAGCCTAAAACAGCCTCATACCACTTCATACCACCTCATACCACATCAAACAGCCTAATATCATGTCATACAGCCTCATACCACCTCATACTGCCTCATACCACCTCATCCCACCTCATGCCACCTCTACAGCCTCAAATGACCTCATACAGCCTCATGCCACCTCATACCACCTCATACAACTTCATTCCACCTCATACAGCCTCATACCACCTCATGCTACCTCATACAGCGTCACACAACCTCATACAGCCTCATACCACCTCATACAGCCTCATGCCACCTCATACCTCCTCATACAACCTCATACAGCCTCATACCACCTCCTACTGCCTCATACCACCTCATAATGCCTCATACCACCTCATACAGCCTCATACCGCTTCATCCAGCCTCATGCCACCTCCAAACCACCTCATACAGCCTCATACCACCTCATACAGCCTCAAACAGCCTCATCTCACCTCATGCCACCTCATACAGACTCATGCCACCTCATAAAACCTTATTCCACCTAATATAGCCTCAAACAGACTTATACCTCCTCATACAACCTCATGCTACCTCATGCCACCTCATACAGCCTCATACAGCCACATGCCACCTCATACAGCCTCATACCATGTCATACAGCCTCATATCACCTCATACAGCCTCATACCAGCTCATACAGCCTCATGCCACCTCCATACCACCTCATATAACCTCATGCCACCTCATTCAACCTCATACAGCCTCAAACAGCCTCATACCACCTCATACCACATCAAACAGCCTCATACCACCTCATACCACCTCATACTGCCTCATACCAGCTCATACAGCCTCATGCCACCTCCAAACTACCTCATACAACCTCATGACACCTCATTCCAGCTCATACAGCCTAAAACAGCCTCATACCACTCCATACCACCTCATACCACATCAAACAGCCTAATACCATGTCATACAGCCTCATACCACCTCATACCACCTCATACTGCCTCATACCACATCATACACCCTCATACCACCTCATACAGCCTCATACCAGCTCATACAGCCTCATGCCACCTCCAAACCACCTCATACAACCTCATGACACCTCATTCCAGCTCATACAGCCTAAAACAGCCTCATACCACTTCATACCACCTCATACCACATCAAACAGCCTAATACCATGTCATACAGCCTCATACCACCTCATACCACCTCATACTGCCTCATACCACCTCATACACCCTCATACCACCTCATACAGCATCATACCAGCTCATACAGCCTCATGCCACTTCCATACCACCTCATACAACCTCATGCCACCTCATTCCACCTCATACAGCCTCAAACAGCCTCATACCACCTCATGCCACCTCATACAACCTCAAACGACCTCATACAGCCTCATACCATCTCATACAGCCTCATGTCACCTCATGCCACCTCATACAACCTTATACCACCTCATACCACATCAAACATCCTCATGCCACCTTAATTCACCTCAAACAGCCTCACCACCTCATACAGCCTCATACAACCTCATACCAACTCATACTGCCTCATGCCACCTCATACAACAAGGGCAGTCATGGCCTGGTGGTTAGGGAACCGGTCTTGTGACCGGAGGGTCATTGGTTCGATTCTGAGACCTGAGGCCATGACTGATGTGCCCCTGAGCAAGGCCCTTAACCCTCAATTGCTCACTTGTATAAAAATGAGTAAAAAAAAAAAAAGTAAGTCACTCTGGATAAGGGCGTCTGCCAAATGCCATAAATGTAAATGTAATACAGCCTCATACCACCTCATATAGCCTCATACTGCCTCGTACCACTTCATACAGATCAAGAACTCAAAGAGCCTCTGTGCTTATGCTTGGTGATCAAGATGCTGTTGTAACAGTATTTATGTACCCACATAAATGTACCCTCATATTCTGAACACATATAACCTAGTTACCTAATCTGTATCTTTATACACACGCATACAGCAGATAGTAGACAGAAATCACATTACTCTTTGAGGAATATGAAAATTTGCTGATTCTCAATTAGATTATACCATCTTAGAAGCACTCTAGAGTGTCAGGACCTAAGGGTAGAAAATGTCTTACTGCTTTGAAAATAGATGTACTTATCAGACATCAAAAAATATACTTATCACTGTCCACAGTTTCCACAGTCCTTCAAGATATGATAATGAAGGAGATCTCAGCATGGTGCAGTCACGTAGCCCTCCTACACCATTCACCTGACGCGCTGTATCTCTCCAAACCAGCATTCGTCACCTCCCTACGTCAGAGCCTCATACAACCTCCTTACGTCAGAGCCTCATACAACCTCCTTACGTCAGAGCCTCATACAACCTCCCTACGTCAGAGCCTCATACAACCTCCCTATGTCAGAGCCTCATACAACCTCCCTAGGTCAGAGCCTCATACAACCTCCCTACGTCAGAGCTTCATACAACTTCCCTACTGGCAGCAGATAAAAACAAAATCAAAAAGAAACAGAATTTGCTTTTCTAAATCACACTCTGTAGACCAGTGTTTAAAGCTAAGATAAAGGTTAGGGTTAGGGTTAGGTTAGGTTGGGGTTAGATATACCTACACAAAACCGAGATGACATAAACACTCTCAGCACGCCACCTTCTTCTTTTGGGACTCTTGCATATTCTTGACATCCAAAGAGAAGCTGGTGTAACTGTGAGTATGACAGCTATTGTTTGGATAGTCAAAGGTCACAATATCTGCTTGGGACTGAATCCAACTTCAAGCAATTTCCCATTGTTTCCAATTATGATAATGTCAAGCTTGGCTCCCTATACCTTTGACTGGGGTTTCTAAACTTCCCACCAGCCTCTGTACAGTTCTGGCATTCTTGTTCTCTCTCTCTCTCTCTCTCTCTCTCTCTCTCTCTCTCTCTCTCTCTCTCCTCTCTCTCCAGTATAGTACAGTTACAACTCCTGTTGAGTACAGTAGTCTCCTGTCCTTGTAAAATACAAACACAAGCACTGAAAAATGAATATCTCAAAACACAACCAACACTGAATTTTAAAATTAGCTATGCAAAGATATAATTTTTTTTTACTTTTCCTTTTCCTTTTTTTAAAACTTTTATTTCATTCCTTTATCTGTGGTTATTGAAGCATTGAAATAAGCACGCATGAGGCAGCTGCCAGCCTGTCTGACCGTCATCAGGGGTCTGCTGTGTTTTTCTTGCCAGGTTAGACTTGAGTGGCAGTATCAGCTCTGCCACTTTAGCACCTGGCACCAATCGCAACATTGTTTTGCAGTATATTTATTCTAGGTCAGCAGTTTCACATGATGATGACCTTGAACCACCAAACCTCAAGACCCAGCTGGCCCTCCGGAATAGCTGACACACTGAATATTAACAAAGATTAATATTATTAACATGAATTAATATGAATATTAATAGCTGAATATTCAGCTTTTTACCTTCTCTGATTCTCTTAAATATGCACTTGAAAACACACAAACTAACTGCCTGCCTGACTCACCAACTAACTCACCTTTACCGTCTCCTTTCCCATTCTAGCGTTGTAAACACAGACCTATCTACATTTATCTTTGTTTTCAGACACTGCGAAGGTCTTCAATAAGATGCTCTGGACAAGGGCTACAGCGCATTACCTACATATCCACCCACTGCATTCCCTTCTGTAAAAAAGGCAATCTGGCCCAGATTGCTTTAGATTTTGTTCAATCTCCATGTACAAACCGCACATGGGAAATGATTTTGTTATGGTTTAAATGCCATCGTTGTAGTCATATTTGGAGAGGTTCCCCATCCAGATGGCAGCTTTGTCGTTGTGTTCCGTTAACACCACTTAAGGTGACCTGGGTATTCCCTGCTATTTTGGTTCATAACGACCTTACAAAAATTCATGAAAAATTCATCATTATCATGAAGGAGACAACACGGGTGTGCCTGCTTGCTAACGGCTCACAACTGTGGTATGTGGAGAGTGCTGGCACCTTAAACGACCCGGATCTAGCACGCGTCAGCAGTTCAGTGTGACGCTGTCAACACACCCCAACTCCAGCGGCTCCGCCCCTATGGCCCCGCCCCCATGGCCCCCAGCTCCAACAGGAGTTCCGGTGTGGTCAAAGTGGCTAGTCTTTGTTAGCCCAGTCTCCCCATTTACACCCACTGTGACAAAACACAGCTAGCCATTCAGGGAGTAGGGCACAGATGGTGCAGAGTTGTAAACGCCCACACTGTGGAAGATGTGTTATAATTTTCATAAGACGAGGCAACACACACACACACACACACACACACACACACACACACACACACACACACACACACACATACACACACACACACACACACCTTCACATAGGACTGCTGATGTGTGAGAGTGCTCGAGTATGTCTCCATCAGGATGTGCAAGGTGCTGCTTAGGACTGGGTGGAGGTGATATTTTAGGACTGGGTGGAGGTGATATTTTAGGACCAGGTGGATGAAATCTGGGGCTTCATGGGCACACTGATCCCACTAAGGTGAGGCTGATGTGGGGACAGCAAGGGGCCACTGAGGAGGACAACTGGTCTCAGAACAGTAGGAGCACATTAACAAGATGGCCTAAAACACACATGTGGACACACAATTCTCATCCTTAGACTGCTTATTTATTTATTTATTTGTTTGTTTGTTTGTTTGTTTGTTTATAAAGTGTTTTCAGCAGGCTGCTGATGAAATTGGTTTGCGGTATTGAAGCAGTGTAGGGATTTTTGCTGTGTGTGTGTGTGTGTGTGTAAAATGTCTCTTTCCACTATTAGAGCCATATGGTGTGGTAGAAGGTGATAGGGGTTGAGTCTGGTCAGTGTCCTCAGATAACATGGATGGGCTGTGTTCTTTTATAGGCTTCTGGGCTCCTGTCCTGGACGCATTTCCAACTCGGCGCAGAATAGGAACGCTTGCCCCTGTCCTCCCATCTCCATTCATTCATCTCCACACAACCCTGCCTCACTTTCTGTTACAGAAGCCCCTCCCTGCTCTGAGGAGGACAACAGGTCTCAGCTATTAGACTAATGTATCCTTAATTGACAACCTGAATGGGTGATTGGTAACCTTTATATATAGTGTATAGAATTTACTACTTGCAGTTCAGTAAGAGAACCATGACGTGCATGTACAAACAGGTCTAAAAAGTGACAGATGTAATAATGCTAATAGCACTAATGCTAATTTTGGGGAACAATGCCGACTCCCGTAGACCCACTTTGCTTTGTTCAAACAGTGTGAAGCAAAAGGGGGGATATTGTAAGAGTGGGCACACAAGAACGGGCACAGAGGCTTTAAATGCATCTGTGCTCTCGGAGGCTTGTAGACCTTGCCAAGTCTCCCAGGAGCCATTTCTCTCTCACCAGACCGTCACCACCAGCTTCTGCCAGTTCCCCCCTCCCCACACCCCCCGCTGATAAATCGTCAGATAATAGGCGTGGCTGCTGACCATTGTCTTGCCAGGGTAAAGTGTTTAAAATGAATTTACCCGGTGTGTGCGGAGAATACATTTCGTATTATGCATGTCGCTGATCTACATGGGGCCTGTTCCAAAAAAATGTATTGGGTAGCATGCCAAACTTAGGGCATCTCACAGTGCCTGTGACCGATACAAAAGGACCCACACAATCGCTGCCGTTAGCTATGCATGCCACGCTGTTGCCGTGGCTAAAGGGGTGGGGGGGGGGGGGGGGGGGGGTAGTGCCACGCAGGGGCGACGGGCAAACACACTTTGTTTTTGTTGCACCTCCGAACCCTATTCTTCCCGTTTGTGTTTTGAGGCCTCGTCTGTCTCTCTGCGCCGTTCCCTCAGCGCGTGAGAAGCGCTCACCGGGACGAGTGAGCTAACGCACTGCGTCCACGCTTGTGACCCTGGAGCTCGGGCGTGGTAGAGGCCACGAGGCCGCTGCCCACTGGGGGTGTAAAGAAATCAGCCAAGCTGGCCTGACCCAGAGATCTGCTCAGGTTCCTCCATCTGCACTGAAGCCTCCTATCATTTAACCGGACTACGAACACTCCACTTGCAGGCCATGAAGAACAGTTGAACAAAAAAATGCATTTTTACACCTATCAGAGATTTTCACTGATTATTATTAAAGATATGTGAATCATATGCTCGATTGAAAGCTGTCTTTTGGAAAATCCAGAGTTCATACTTATGTATGAACTCGGTGTCCAGCTCATGAATAAAGAACTTTAAGAGGTAATCAGAAATTGGATCTCCTTTGTGAACTACATCAGTCCTCAGACACTCAGCTTGTCGACACCTAAGTAAGCATTACGAAGGCTTCTGTTGTAATTTGCTGTCTCCAGGTCAACCTCAAAGCCCTGACCATCTCTTCCAACCACCAACGGACGCCATGATTTGTAAACCCTTTCACTTGCTCGTGAAGGAGTTCGACCTTGATAAAGGCCAGGGGAGAGATGGAGCTTGCTCATAATGGACTGGTGTCTATGGGAGGGTCGTGGGAAAAGTGTTGTAACGCCATTATTGGGATATTTCAACTGGGCCATGGAGTGACCCTCCCAAAGCCATATTGTAGTGACTGGCCTCCTAATGGTGGGACTGATTCACGAGGGTTACAATGGACATTACTCTACACCAAAGGACCCCCTCCCATCAATGTGTGTATTGGGTTGTGCCCAAGGGGAGGCTGTGTAGGCTCTTTTAATTCAGATGAGAGGTGAAAGGATTTGGTGCTGGAGTGGACACATCGCAGGCTGACGTGTATTGGCGGTTCCCCACGGCTTACTAACACCTACACTGATGCATTGCCAGGAATACGGCACGTAGAGGTAACAATACACGGAAGAGCAGAAGAGTTGTTGACTGTTGGTGAAAATGTTATACCTGCTTTGTGTCTTTTTTGGATGCCTTTCTGAACGCCATTCTTCAATATTGGAAGGGCACCTTCACTAAGGAAGTGAGATGTTTCCTATGTTGCTCCACCCCACGGCCTTTTTGCTCCATGGCGTCCAGAGGTGTCAATTCCAGGTTCAGAAAGTAAAAGTCCGCACCAGGATTTTGCTCAAGCTTGCTAGATTTTCTAATTAGTGCAATCCAGGTAAAATTATTGGAATCAACACAATACAGGAAGCCTGAGCAAAATCCTGGTGAGGACTTTTACTTTTTGAACCTGGAATTGACACCTCTGATGGCGTCTTGCTGCAAATATTCTCTGCAGACTCACCACTGACACTGCTTGATTTCCCCTTTTTTGCCTCTCAACATCCATCCTCCTGCTCCACAAACCACCATTTTAAGGTTTAACCAGAGTGATCAGCAGGAGGATGGCCAATAAAGCACTTTCACGCTGCCACACCCCAGGAAGACACATTTCTGTCCAAACAATTACTCTGGCATTCCCCCTGGTCACAGCGGAGGCAAGCTCAGCTCAGTGCGAAGGTCACCAGAACCTTCCCACCCCCGGTCAGAGGCCACCACACCTTAAAGCTGTCTCGTCATGCAGGTACTGAGAGACAATCAACTGTAATATGGCAAGTCAGCACAGAAAAACACTGCAGTGCTCTCTGTCTTTTGCAGCTTAAATGACTGAACTCCAGGCCCTCCGTGGAGTGTGGAGGAAGCAAAACACTCTTTCCACGAATGTCCAGTTCTGGAACAATGAAAGATGGAGTTTTTGAGAAGCCTTGAGAAACCATTGATTGAGCCACTTCTGTTTGGGCTGCCTGATCCAACCTCCTGTCTCTTATCTATGTCAAAACAAGCAGATAGACACTAGCGCTGCCGTTTTTTGCTTAGCAGGGTAAACGTTTTGCACATGCCCTCCTATTCCCGCTATAGCTGTGACGCACAGCGCGTCTCTATACAGATTGCCCTAACCGTGCTGCACTGTACTGTACCTCACAGCCAAAGACACAAGCACAGCACAGAAATCTGGGAACGCAGAGTTGATGGCCTTGTAATTCTTGAAGCTTGGTGCAGATAAAAACAGATTGTTGAAATATTCAACATCGACCAACTGAGAGAGTAGGAAGGTACTGATGCTCAAACCTTGCACACTTTCACAAAATGGGCATATAACAACAGCGTTAGTCACTGTGTTATCAATATGGTGATTATTTGTAAGTAAAATGGTCTTTTGGGAAGATAAACCTAACTCCTTTGTGTCGATGGTAACCACTTAAGAGTTTATCTTCATTATCACATTCATTAGCACACTGTGTTTCAGAAGGGAAAGCTCTGCGCCATCTTGTAAACGTCATGCTCAAGTCACAGTTTGCTCAGCAAACAAAGAGACCCTGCTCCTACACATCTGTTATGGAAACTGATGGTTGACCATATTAAATTAGTATGTTGTCATGTTTGTAAAATTCTTATTTGAGGTTATATACTTTAGCCAGGCCTAAGCTCCTCCTCAACCCTAAAAACCAAGGGTTAAGCTTTTGTCTGACATCCAGGCACAAAGGTCAGTCTTCACTGACTCGTTGTTAAGATGAGTGCCGTAGTACTATTGAGAGAACCTAACTGACCCCTCCTCCATTAGGCCTTAATAAGCATTACTTCTTGAGTCTTCTGCGATTGGTCAAACATATGTCAAGGATAATTTGAGGTCAAATCAAGCTGACCTGATATAATCTTCTTTGAAAGGAGACAACCATTTGCTGTGTTTAATGGTGCCTGTGTCTTTTAGAATCTGCGGGAGTTGAAAAGGTTTTAATGGACCTTTACAACCACATAGTCCCTAGAGCTTGAAAGGATCTGCAAACATGCTCCCACAGAGATACACACACAGACACACACACACACACACAAAACATTTTAGCACACACATCAAATCACATGCTACAAAGCTACAAAGTTATATTTGCTGCAGATTATGCAATTCAGTCTAAAGTAATTGGTTTTTAGTTTAATAACTTCCACAAAAGGTGCAAAACAGGAGTAAAATAACAGAAACCTGTAGTTTGATTGCTCAGTTGATGGGCATCTTTTCCTTTTCCACACTCTCTTTAACTGACCCAGTGAGAGAGGAGAGAAACCAACTGGGATCAGGGCCAGACTCAGACGCCCCGCTTCACCCCCAGGGGCTGTTGGGACTTGAGTGTGTCATTCAAGGGCTCAATGGTGGTGGCTCAAGCAAGTCTATGAGCACGGAAACTCTCTGGATTAGTTCCTTGGTGAGTCGCTTGAGAGAGGTTGATTATCATGATGTGGGATTCTGGAGTAAGGCAGAAAACTTCTCTAGACATGACTTCTCCATTAGTTTCTCAGGAGCTCAGTATAAAGAACCTACCTGATGTGGTCAGGTCATTTATGGTTGTGTATATTACAGTGATGTTTTAAGGCAAGCTGCTCAAGCATTTTTAGGGATGGCCTAGGATGGCGTTTGAGTGCAGAAACCTTCAGGGCTGTAGTTTTTTTGAAGAACTTGAGATTTAACTCTGCATTTCTTCCAGATATGCATTTTTAAACTTTTGGCAGATGGGATGATGGTTAAATTAAACAATAAACAAATTGTGAGACAAAGGAGGTACAACAACATCTTCTTTGACCTCCAAAATCCAACATGGACTTTTCAAAGGCTGAAAAGGTCACCAGTGTGTACCTTACCTTAAAGAAAGTTTCTGTCTCTTTCTCTGAGGGCACACAATATAGGGGGGTATACAAAATGTAGGGGCGGAGAGTATTGTGTTCGTTAATGCAAGCCGCCGTGGCCATTCAGGGCTTTGAGAGGGTGTGTGAAAGGGGAAAGGGCTATCAGATACAGGCCTCAGCGCTCGGGAGCTGGTGACGGCGGGTAAAAGCCTTTCAGTGTCTGTGTGAGCGAGACACTCCGGAGGCTGAATGGAGATGGCTTTTAAAAGCCTAGATTACAGTAAAGCTGGCCTATGTGTCCTTTGTATCACGCCGTGCCTCCTCAATCACTCGCATCTGCTCTCGCTCTCTCGTCCTGTGAGGCCCTCTCCACTCCGGCTTGTCAGCCCGTCAATGGGCTTTGTCTCCGCCCGATTTTAAACAAGCGCTCCAGCTCCGTGTCGCCTTTTTTTTTTCTTCCTTTTCCCTTCTTCCCCAGGTCACAAGAGGAAGAGAGCATGGATCATGTCTGTGAAATCCGCTCCTAAGGAGAGGAATTTGGTGCCCGAGTCAAGTTCAGGAGCGCTGCGCCAACGCCGGCAAGATGTTCTTTGTTCCGAAGAACCGTTTGTGGTTCTTGTTCTTTGCTGTATCTGTCAGCAAAACCACCAAAAAACTTAAATGCAGCATCATTTGCGTTAATCTGTGGTAAGTCCAACAGTCAGAAATGATGGACTTCAAAAGACTCTCAAAGTGGCTTCAGACCAACTGCTGCCAGAGCTTAGCTATGACATCAGAGAAGCTCGAGCCTTGGGGCCGTAGCAATCATCTGTTCCTCGTTTTATCCTAAACTCCAGTTATCAACTCAACATCTCAGCTCATGACAAGTTTATTTCTACGAATGGTTTCTGGGGCATGAGATGCTAGTTTCACTGAGAACACGATCACCGCCTGAGCACATACAAAGCACTTTGCTTTGAACCCAGAGCTGGTACGTATTCTGTTCTCAGAATGAGAGCTCTGATCTCGGGTCATTCTTTACATTTCATATTGCAATGATTACACAGATGATCCTCCATCAGCTGCCCTCCTCTCAGACTGCCTAAAAGCCTGGGGTGGAGGTGAGAGCAGGGGCCGGTATTCAGCTCTGAGAGGGCCTCTCCTGGACCCTTCCTCCAGCCTTTGCATTGGGAATAGCAGCTTGGAGCAACAAAGACCCTCGGCACTACCTCCAGGCTGTCCATGATCACTCAAGGGAGGGGTTTTTGGATCAGTAAGTAGCAAAAAAGATTGCTCTCCAAAGAAGGGGGTGGGGGGATGGGGGGGGGAAGTGTCTAAAAGCTGCTCTGTCAGTCGTAACCTTTGTTCATTTAGAAGAGGACTAATGTTTTCCAGTCCTATCCTACTGGAGTCGGAGCAGAAGCTGGCCCTCACCAGCAGGGCCCCTTCAGCTCTTCTTCCTCCTTGTCTCCGGTCTCACCTCACTGGGCGAACAATGGCGGCCTTTGTAAATACAGAGAGCATATAGGATCTCCACCAACCTATGGGCTTGTAATTGGCTGATCGCGAAGATCCCGTGAGATGGGCGATTCCTAGAGGATGAATTTAATGACCAGGTAATTGGTTCCTTTGTTGATGTCCTTGCGGAGTGGTGTCACTGAAATGTCAACAGTTGTGGATTAACCTGCAGTCGGACAAGCTCGGTGCACTGAACCGCTCCCTTCACCGTCCTCTGCTTGTGCGGGCGAAATGCACACATTTGGTAAGATAAACCTTTACTTCCCAGGTGTGCAGAATCTGAAATTTTTCCAAGATGCTACATTTTCAGTCTCTATCATCAAATGTGACTAAACTGAAGACTTTCTTAAAATTCTGTGTGCTACATAGACTTAGAGGGCATTTGAGAAGGTGGAGTTCAATAAAGGAAGTGTGGTTTGCAATTGCCCAAGTAATATTAGGGTAACAGCTAATCTGTGGCTTCTTGCAGGTTGTTTTTACAGGACATTGTACCATTCCGAATCTCTCCGACAGTTACTATGGCACGTTCCCATGGCTCTCTGTTAAATGTGACTTCCCAAAGCAGACCATCTTCCTTGGCATCCATGCTACATTTTTATAACCACAGATCCATTTTGCTTGGTCGTGCTTAGTGATTTTAAATGAGACGCTGAAGTTCGTTCCAAACTAGCGTACCCTCCTATCCTGGCCTGTCCGGCACTTCTTCTAGCAGAGGGGCAGCTTCTCTTCAGAGCTGAGTTACAACGGATTCACTGTGCGTTTGGACTGCTTAAGAAACCGTGCATGTGTGTGTGTTTTAGTTGTGAAGCATGTAGGTCACATCATACATACAACATACATCCATCCATACAACATACATCCATCCACACAACATACATCCATCCATACAAAGATAAAAAATGATTTGTTTGGGTAACCGTGCTCATGTTCTGATTAAACCCAACATCAGTTAGAGGTTCACAGTTCACATAGGAGGCATAAAAAGCCCTGGGGAAGGTGACGCTATAATGTGATAGCCAGGTTTGTTTACTTTTGTGTTCGAAATCAAAGAAAATATCTATGGCAGTCTTCACTCTCGAGAGTGATTAGGGAAGACCTCAGGTTGTAGGAGATTTGCATTCTAGCACAAACGGAGGATTTTTTTTTTCTCATAACCTTAAATGTTGTTTACAGTTTGATTCTGAAGTTATTCACATGTTTCTGTTTTTGGCATTTAACCGTCAGTCAACACTGGCTTTTGAAAAAATGTGTTTTAACATTTTTTCCATAATGTTTTCCATATTGGGGTTCATAGTTCTCCACATGCAGTCTGATACCTTCAGTTCCACATTTGGTTTTGCAGATTCCGTGATGGATACGCAGACTTCAGATCAGACGTCAGCTAGGATGAAAATGACTATGGCTATGATTTGGATAATAGAAATACTAAAGACTATTTTTGCTTTTGGCATTTCTAAATGAAAACATGCTGAGAAGTACTTGTTCTCTGTAAGATACTGGCGCGTTGTGAACAGTACTCTTGTGTCCACAGCTTTTTAGTACTCTGTGTCTTAATGATAAATTACACCCTTGTCAGCACCCTAGAAACTGTGTTTGTGTGTGTGTGTGTGTGTGTGTGTGTGCCTGAGTATGTGAGAAGAAACATATTTGTAATGTTTCTTCACATAGAACAAATATTGAAACCCTGTTTCATGAACAGCTTGAAGTGATCGCTGATTAAATGCCTAACATTAGTGCAGCACACCTATGTATATAATTACAGCATAAAATAATGTCAAATAATGCATGCTTCTTTATTTTGGTAAAAATTCACTTAACACAGCTGCAGTGTACATTGGGTACATCTCCGTTGATGACTAATACCCCATACTGTGGTAATAACTTCAGTTAAGTTTATTAGCATCCAAACGGTCTATGGCAGTATGTTTACAAGCTCTCCAAAGGTTGTTTAAACGGCTCTGGCATGGTTAACTCTTAGCGTCTCTGAGGGCATGGAGTCATGTTACTGCATTGTGTTGGATGTTGTGTTACTGTGTGGGATGTTGTGTTACTGTGTCGGATGCTGAGTTATTGTGTGACTGTGTGGGATGCTGTGTTACTGTATTGCTGTGTGGGATGTCGTTTTACTGTATTACTGTGTGGGATGCTGTGTTATTGTGTTACTGTGTAGGATGTCATGTTACTGTGTGGGATGCTGAGTTATTGTATTACTGTGTGGGATGTTGTGTTACTGTTTGGGATGCCATGTTACTGTATTACTGTGTGGGATGTCATTTTACCGTGTTACTGTGTGGGATACTGTGTTATTGTTTTACTGTGTGGGATGCTGTGTTGTTGTATTAATATGTGGGATGCTGTGTTATTGTATTACTGTGTGGGATGTCGTTTTACCATGTTACTGTGTGAGATGCTGTTATTGTGTTACTGTGTGGGATGCTGTGTTATTGTATTACTGTGTGGGATGTCATTTAGCCGTGTTACTGTGTGGGATGCTGTGTTATTGTGTTACTGTGTGGGATGCTGTATTATTGTATTACTGTGTGGGATGTCGTTTTACCATGTTACTGTGTGGGATGCTGGGTTATTGTGTTACTGTGTGGGATGTTATATTACTTTGTGGGATGTCGTTTTACTGTGTTACTTTGTAGGAGGTCGTTTTACTGTGTTATTTTGTGGGATGTTGTGTTACTGTGTTGGATGTCGTGTTACTGTGTGGCATGTCGTGTTACTGTATGTCATTTTACTGTGTTATTTTGTGGGATGTTGTGTTACTGTGTTGGATGTCGTGTTACTGTTTCTTTGTGGTATGTCGTTTTACTATGTTACTTTGTGGGCTGTGTGTGTGTGTGTCAGAGGTGGGTAGAGTATTCAACAATTTTACTCAAGTAAAAGTAAGCATCCAAAAATTTACTTGAGTAAAAGTTGATTATACTACTCAAGTAGTGAGTAAATGCAGAGTACTGTCTCGTGTCAGTATATTACATCATGAAAAAGATGATGTAATTTAGAAAACAATGACTTTTAATGATAACAAAAATTATGTATTATGAATAAATATAATGTATAAATATTATTTATTATAAATAATATGTATTTTGTTTGTTCCTAATTATTAGGCCTGTGTAACTTCCAGTGGCAAACCGTACTTACTGGCCATGGGCCTTCACTAGACATAGCCAAATGAAAACATGACCGTAATATTAAAAACACGTACATACCACTGTTGTCATAAATGCGTCTATTATGTGCAACGTACCTACACAAATTCTGCATCACTTAAACACCAAATGCCAGTCAGTTAGAAGTCCAAACTTCAAAATTCGTTCACAAATGTCAGCAAATTATTAATAGCTGAACACTTATTTATTATAAGCATACCTATTCGCTGACTATCCTGCGATTCCTTTGTAAAACCTCACGGTAGTGCTGGCTAGGAGCTGCTAACTAGCTAGCACATGAGCTAAAAGCTCACGAGGCACCAAACACACAGAACTGATGTATGAGGACCAGTGAGAATACCCTGAAACCATTGGAGCATGCCCCCATGATTCTAATTTGAAATATGATTGGTTGATTAAACTGTCAAAAGGCAAGGGTATGCAACAGATAAACAGAAGGTCCTGGAAGGTCCTTTCTCTGTTTTACCTAGAAACAACGGTGTGAAATATTCTGATTGGTTGATTTTTAATTTCAATTTTAATTTAATTATTATTTTTTATTTAATTTTTTCAATTTAATTTAATTTCAGGAAAAATACAAATTATTGTTTTACAAATTATTGACAAATTTGACATCAAGTTCTTGTAGGCTGAAATATCCACACATTTTGGCAGACACAACTGACAGAGCAATATATACCTGTCCTTTTTACACGTTTGTAATGTAAACATTGGCTGTATGTGAGGCCAGGGATGCTCGGTAGGTTTTTCTGTCATCATACTTTATTACTATCGGTGGAGAAAGTTTGTGTATGCGATCACGTGACTGACCGGCTTAATTTCATTGGTCACACATACTCAAGACTGACACAAGACATTGGTCAGTCTTCTCACTGAAAACCGAATAGGCCCTTTTCACACTTTCGCATTTTTTCTTCCGGAAGCTCTCTTTGCAGGCTAAAGTTACTGTACTTCTGATAAACATTAAACAATGGCAGAGTCCAAGAACAAGAGCTTTTGCAGTGTACCAGGGTGTTCGAACTATAAAACAGCCGTATCTCAGTTTCCATGGTTTTCCAGCTGACGACGAGCAGAAAAGAAAATGGGTTTGTGCAATTAGGAGAGATGAAGGGGAAAACTTTGTGATATGGAGGGGAAGTACCTTTGTGTGTAGCCAGCATTTCACTGCTGCAGACTACATAGTAGGAAGCTCGTGACTAAAAGGTACAGCCTGAACGAAGATATTCTAACAGACTTTCGAGCCAACCGGCAGACCAAGTATAACCTCAAGTTTGTGTGGCTTTTCTCATCAATCGGTAGCATCTAGCTCTGACTATCACTTTGCTGTCGACTATATGAGCTCATGACTGAGGTGCCCTTGAGCAAGGCACCTAACCCCAACTGCTCCCCAGGCGCCGGGCTAGAGCTGCCCACCGCTCTGGGTACGTGTGATCCACAGCCCCCTAGTAATCACTAGTGTGTGTGTGTGTTCTAACTGCACAGATGGGTAAAGTGGAGGACAAATTTTGATTGCGGTGAAAAATCACAATTGACAAAATATGGCACATACTGGACACTGAATAAACAATAACACTTAGTCTCACATTCCCATAGCGAGGAATAACTTGGTGTGTGTCATGAACTTGACTGATACTGATGTAAACCAAACAATCAACAGCTGACATTACTTGGCTTGCCAACCTAGCTAGATATTGTTAATTAAAGCTGTCAGTATCATTCGTAATATTATAATATATATCATAATAATATAGACTGTTACCACTCCATAGGATGACTAATGGAACTAGCTATACGTTAAATAATAGTTAGTTAGTTACCTAGCTAGTGATAGCTGGTGTCACCTTACCCTGGTATGAGTGAATGAATTCTTCAACAAACAATTTGTAGCCTATATTCAACTTGGAACCCTTTGTTGTTGAATGTTCTCCAACGATCCTGGAAACGTCTTCAAAATTCAGTCTCGGCAGCGACAGCAGGGATGAAGTAAATACACGCTCCATGCTGAGGTGAATTGACAAGAACTATCTTCTGCGAGTACAGGAACTTGTTTTACCCGGCGGTGACGTATTTTCACTTTGTTGTGAAAAGGGCCTATTGTTTACAAAACTAAAGTAACGGTAGCGCAAATCCGATTGTAACAGAGTAAAAGTTGCGTTTTTCTCACCACATATTTACTCAAGTATAAGTAGAAGTCTTTCATATTAAAACTACTCTCACAAGTACATTTTTGTCCAAAAAGCTACTTGATTAAATCTAACACAGTAAATGTAACACGTTCCTACCCACCTCTGGTGTGTATGTGTGTGTGTGTGTGTGTATAGATAGATAGATGTGACTGACACAGATTGACTTGATGTGACTGGAACCTATAAAGATGATCCTGACCCACAGACTCCAAATTGGGGGGCTGAAGCAGAACAGACCCCCTGGGGTGCAGCATACAAGATCCACCCAGGGCTGTTCATAACATCTTGGCAACGGGTTCAGGCATCACATTTTTCTCCCTCATTCCATCACTTTGCTCCTTTAAATACCTCCTAACACATAAACACACACTAACACATACACCTACACACGCACAAACACACACACACACACACACACACACACACACATACACCTACACACGCACAAACACACACACACACACACACACACACACACACACACACACACACACACACACAAACACACACACACACACACACACACACACACTTGACCTCCTCCTAGCACTTGGTTGAGTGACATCACCACAAGATGACCATGTACTATACCAGTGGCGTAGACTCTGGCCTCTGGGATTTAGATAGTATCTTATGTGTCCCACAATTCCTAGTGCATGTGTGTATCTGTGGTTCTCACTGTTCTCTGCATAAACAACATCAGTCTCTGCCATTCTGTGATCTTTAGTGTGGTTTTGCACAGAGAATCTTACACTATTCAAAGTTTGAAACTATTTAAAGTAAACTAATTAATAAATCAACCCAAGAGAGTTTGATATGATTATTTCCTCCGATTGCTCTGTTCAAAATGCAGGCGTGTGGCACCTGTGACCAGTGCCGTCACTACACCTATTCAGCATCTCTCCTAATACCCGCTAGTCATTCGTAGCGACAGCATCACCCTGGCACGATGACGTCAGCGGAAATGGCACTGCACTTACTTCTGAATGTAACACTACATGAAGCAGTGGGAAATGGGGAAATACAGACCCACATCAGCACTGACACTTCAAGTGTAGGTTCAAGTGCTCACCTAAAGTTTGCCATTGACCAAACAGGTTCATGTGCCATTAAAGCTCCAGTAAGCTTACATGTTAATGCTCTATTTATAACTAATTAAAGCTGCAGTAAATCCCTCTATATGGCACAGTGGTTGAATGCCTCATCATTCTTCCCTGCATTTAAAGGTTAACAAAAGCGGGATCTTTCCAAATAGACCCTCCACAGAGACCATTCAGTGCTAATTAGCCATTCCTAAAAAAAAAACCTATCAGAGGTGAATGAAGGATGCAGGATTCATAATAAACAGCATAACTTGAGCTACATGATCATGTTTTGTATTAACATCAAAGAAAGTGGGAGTGGGGTTTTTGCTGGAATTTACATAGCAAGAACACAAGTATCCAAGCACACTGCACTGACTGGTTTGTTTGCTTGTTTAACATTACAATCGAATGTTTTTATCATTTAAATTATTGCATGAGAACACACACATTTTCCACATGTCAGAATTTTTATGTCACTGTGGCCTGAATAAGGATTTTATGGAGAGTTAATTATAGTTCCCCATCTCCTTTAATTCTGGAGCTGAGGATAATCTCTTCCTCTGCTTACAGTGAGCTATATTGATTTTGCCCAAAGGCACTTCACTGACCTTCAAAATCTGTCCTAACGCTTCTGCTGCAGAAAAAGACTCATAATCCAAACTGGAGGATGCAGATTCAGCACAATTAAATAGCCTTAATCTATGCCACCCATTGCTGCTAAATCCCATTTCAAGGAAAATCGAATCAAATAGGCCAAAATGTTTTTTTTTTTTTTACAAATGAAGCTTGTACAGGAGATAATGTCTGACTTTGAAATTCCTGTCCCATGCTGAGCGCCGCACAGAGGCTATTTTTGGGCAAGGGAAAGCGGCCATATAATTTTGGATTCCCGGTGGTCAACTAAGCCTCGGGTCTCTAATAACCCAAATTGAGTTGACTTTGCTGGGCAGAGAGAGGACTAGCCCTCAGGCAGATGAGTGGAGGATACAGAACGCAGTGAAGTCCAACAGAGCTCTCCAGAACCACTACAACGGCTCAGTCAGAACGTCAGTCTTAATTCAGCTCTTCCTGATGCTCTAGTTCACACCGATCAATAGCCTTTCTTTTTTCTTCCAGACGTCTCCATATCTTGCATTTGTTATGTGACATATCATACATATCTTCATAATAACAAATCACAGCTCTGTTCAATGAAATCTGCATAAGTAGGTGCAGTGTTGCATAAGAAATATGTGGACATGACATTATTTGACCTTGTCTCTCTGCAAGTCCACATGTTTTTTTTTTATTGTTGTAGATTATTAATACCTGTCCATTATTCTGTGGAATGTGACTATAAACCCACAATTATAATTGCACGGACAATTGTATATTTATTTGCCTAAATATTTTGTAGGCTACAAACCCTGTCTTCTGTGCAAGTCATATAAACTGCATATATTTACTGAAAAGAATTATGGTGATAGTAAACAAAAATAATAATAAAAAATTGATGCTGTGTGAGAAAGTCACTCTTCAGGAAGCGGAAGCTAACTGTGTGGGAGTGACCTGGGAGAGGAACTGGAACTGGGACTCGAAAAGCAGGAAAACCAGGCCTCTGGACTCCAGACTGGACGTTCCTTTCTTATATAAGCAGGTCAAGAGTTGCCTATTTATTTTTGTCAATACTGATTGATAATTTGATTAATTGATTAATTGGCGGGCGGGTGGAAGGGCCAGGTGCCTGGCGAGGTGCGTGTTGACCGCTCACACTCCGTGCCGTGTTACAGGGAGACTCGGTCTCAGCCGGATCATCGTGCCATTGTTTGCCTTGGCGTAGTCTCCAGCTCCCTGGGGTCTGGTCCATAAAAGGGTTTCTGTTAGCCGCTGGAGTGCTTATTGTAGAAAAATTGTCCCTCGGAAAAATTAGCATGGAGGAATGAGGAATGCATAATGCTAAGCAAATGACAGCTGCATAGCTGAAAGAAAGGAAACCCAATGGCTTCTGCTTTCATGTGTTTCTCATGGAAATGAAGCCACCCTCTGCTTTTAGAAGCAAAGAAGAAATTCACACCTCATTTAATCACGCGCACACACTCCAGGAGTTTGTTACTGAGTTTCAGTTTTATTTGCTCAGTGTAATAAGTGATGAACAAATTTGTAATATAATAAAGTCTGTTGGAAGAATCCAAGGAGTAAATAAGTCAGTCAGATGTGTACGTGTTACTTACACATTAAGTAACTACTGAGAAAATGTTATTTGACAATTTACGTTTATGTACGACTATGAATTTTGGGAATAGAGAGTGATTGTGCACAAAAACAAAATTAGCAAAAATGAGGTTTCATGGTATGCTGTTTAATATGCTAATGTATTCATTTCTTAGTTATATGAAAAAAAGTAAAAAGAATAAAATGTAAAAATATGAAACAGGGCCATGATTTGTAGAAAAGTTTGTAGCAGCAACAGCAACAGCCCTGACCAATTGGCGACCTGCTGCTGGGCTCACATCAAGCGCTTCATTGCCTGCAGACGCCACCTGAGCTAACCCCTACATCCAGGATGGCTACCACAGCTAATCCGGCAGGCATGCAGAAAGCTTGTCCTTGCCGTGGTCTCTGCTGCTGGTGGTGGTGGTAATGAACGTCCTGGTGGTTTGCACTCCATCACTGATTTATGGAACTCCAGTTATTTTTATTAGTGCATGTGAACAGCCCGGGGACGTTCTGGGATGTTTGGGCCTCTCACTTGGTCTTCTGCGCACTCTTCGCAACATCTTTCCCGGTACATGTCTCCGCAGTATAAAAAAAGGCCAGTTGAGGTATGTGAAATATTCTGTATATTTGTAAACTGTGAGTTTTCATGTTTCAACAAACAGCTTCAAGAGCCCTATTTGGTAGAAGAGAACAGTTCATTAAAGTGCGTGTTTGGCTTGTGCCCCATTCATTGCCTCAGGAGTACTTTAATGTTTTAGTTAAATGGATTAAGGAATGAATTAGAATTTGCTCTATTAAGTAATTCTGAGTGGAATCTATGAAACGTTATAAACAAAAGCCAGATGTCCAGGACAACGAATATGTAAACAATTTAGACATTTACATCAATAATAGCTTGTGGTTATACATTCAAATGGTCTTTTAAATCTTTAATTTCAGTATACCCTTTCACATGTGACAATGCCTTAATTTAAGGGTCATTTCATCACCTGCAATGCCTTTTAGCTGTCCTTTTCTTTAAACCAAAGATTTGTTTTTTTGTCATCCTGTGAGCAGTCCAAACAAACATCTCCATATTGTTCAAAATTGCAGCGGTCTCTGTTGACACATTTGTATATATGATCGATATGATTAACATTACAATATGGCTTTTTGCCGGCGCAGGGGATGTTGGTCATGGGCCCGATGAGACGGACACTTCTTCCTTGGGTTTTTGTACTCCGGCCCTTTGAAAGCGGAGCTGGCAGTGGACGCCTTCCCCTCATTGTTGTGAAGGCACAGAACCACTCGTTTGGTATTCCCTTCACAAAGCGGCCCAAACTTTGGCCTGAGAGATGTGTTTCAGGAATCCAGCTCAATGCCAGCTCAATTCATTCACCAGTCAGCTTTTTAACTCAATTTCTCTCTCTCTCTCTGGTCTGTTTCAGTGTCTTTTTCTTCCACTCACCTTTTTTATTGCTTGTTTTCTTGGTTCTCTCTTCTATCTTAGTCCGTCCTTCTCCAGGTTTTTTGCTTAATGCAGGAAAGCTTCTAAAATAAACCTCTGTGACTTTACATTGCAAGACAAAATGTCTAAATCACAAAACCTTTATACACTGTGGTTAGACAAAGCTATGTGATTCTGAGCAGGATGCTAAACAATGCTAAACACAAAAGGAACCCACTACGACAGCTGTGGTGTCACACCCACGTCTTTGGCAACTGTAGTTGAAGACGAGCAGAAAGACGAGCTCTCCACCAGGGTCCTTTACCTTTACAAGTAGTAAAACACCATAGAATCGAACAAAAATAAGTTCCTCAAAGACTGTAGTTTTACCAATGATACGCGTTATATGACAAGGAAACACCGTGCCGCCCTCAGTTGTCTGTTGTTATTCTACATTCGCACATTAAGAAGCGCATGTGCGTTCCATCGATCCATGTGAATTATACAGCCAGTATCTGGTATTTCTTCCGTAGAAAGGGGGAACTAACGAGGCAGTTTTGAGTTTTGTTTTTCATAGTCAATCTCCATGGCCAAAGAGCAAGGAGACGGTTCTCATCTGCTTTTCACATGAAACGATCCCATTCATGTCACCGCCACAGCTGCAGCCGGTCTTCTGCGTCTGTGATTAGAGGGCTCAGGGAAAGAAAGGCACCTTTCTTGCGCTGTGATTAGAAACATGGCCTCCGAACAGGATTTGTTTTCGTTCTGCAGCATTTGGAAACATGTTCCATGAACATGTTGAGCGTGCTGTCCTGTGTTAGCAGGCCAAGTTAGACGACCCCCATCGAAAAATGGACATTCAAGCACCACCGCACTACAAAAAATTATTTAGGCATGCTTTTATTTCTGCTCACGAGCCACTTCCAAAACATTCCCAACCCTCCCAATGGCACCTAACCTGTTTTATCATTTTGTGCGGTCCTGATGGAAAATATGCAACAGTTGAATTCTACAGAAAAAGCCACTAATCTTTTCCTTTGAAAGAATCCTAAGTAAGTGATTAGACTCCTCTGATATCACAGTAACACCATGAACGAAGCTGTTGATCCCTGATTAGATCATTTTCACCACGCTGAAAGCCTGGTTCTTGGCCGTCTTCCACGGGCGATCGTTGGGGGGAGCTCCATTGATGCTCTCATAGTGAGGGTGGATTGGTTGGTCAGTAAGCACTCTGAATTGCCCTTGTCCTGCCTGCTGGGCTGGACTTTAGGGCCTGATGGACAGGCGTTAAGCCCCTCCAAGCACTTGGAGATGAACCCAGCCGCTAAGAGAGACACTGGCCCAGTGTGCTGGTGCCCGCTCGGGCAGGACCCACACACTGTGGCCCCACTGTTCCTACCCAGCAGGGGTGCCTCAGGGGGCCCTCCGTGCATCTCTTGATTGTGTCTGTCAATATGCGTCAGCCCCCGGGACCCCAGCTTTGTGTCTTATTCCAACGTTGACAAACACATTGAAAACAGTGAAAGCATGCGATGACATCGGACAGTTCGGCCCTAACAGGAGACCACAAACACCAAAGCTACTGCAGGGCTGACCGTTAATGATGGTAGTATACCGTGTTACATTAAGCTTTTTACACTTGATGTTACATATGAAACTGTGGTAGTATCCCAGGCCCGTGTCAATGTTTAATCCATTGCAATTAACTTATTTTTGTTCTGGGGCATTTTTTAGCATGTCGGCAAGAGGGTTACATTAGACCCAGTTCAAAGGGTCTTTGCTGCGAAAGACGCCTGACGGGAGAAGTGTCGGAGTGACAGGGGCGTTGATTCCTAACATCTTGAACCGCTGCCATGCATGTTGGAGAACAGTGTGGAGGCCTTTTTCATTCCAACATGTGTTAACACGTGCATTTACCGGCTCAGTCGGCATTCAACTGCTCTGCAACAAGGGAGGTTAAATCACTACATGAGATGTTGGCTGAACCATTTCTGGCCACCATTGTAAGCAATCAGTTATGCAAATACATATAAGATAAATAAAGGAGACTCTTGCCAGTAATTGGTTGGACTCACTGCTTGGTGAATAGAGTTGACTACAGGAGAACAATGTGCTTCATTGTGTTTGTCAGAAACCAATTAACTTGAAATTACATTGAACAAACAGCCTGAGAACACAGCTTGGAGTGAGAAGGATTGCTAAACAAAATTATTGCCTTTCAGTGATGACCCTGTTTTGACTGAACGATGCCCTTTGTTGTTGAAAGAAGTTATGTTTTCTTTTGTTCTTTTTAATTGATCCAGTCTTTATAATGTTACAATTTGAAATATGAAGTCAGCCTACATTTTATATAAACTCACATATCGTCTCTTGTGGTTTAGGAATATTCATCTTCACTGACAACATTTAGCCTCAGTGCGTGACTTCTTAAAAAGAAAACATTTATCCAGTGCTCTGTAAATCCCTGTAAGAGGCTGAGGGCATTTCATATTCCCACCACGGGTTTATTTAAGCCGGCTTAATGATATGTGTTCGCCACTCTTTCACGTCACTACCTTCTTGACTGATGAAGTCACTCATACCAGCAGATTAGTGAGCCTTGTGGTCATGACCCCAAAATAGCCATCCTGTTAGTGATTGGTTCTGTTTTAGAGAGACCTGGAGTTAATGAGCGTTCAGACGTGACTCCTTCTTTACAACACCTCGGCATGTGGAACAGCTTTCATGCCACTCTGACTGAGCTCAGTTTTGTTGTTTCATCCTCACTTGCTGAAGTTCAGAATTTGGATTTGGGCCAAATGGCCCTAGATCAGCAACAAGCAGCAGACAAGGACCAGAGTCACAGTATTTCTGTGTTTCGCGTCATGATCACTGATCCTCAAGAATTAATGATCCTCAGAGGTAATCTTCTGGTATACAAATCCTGTCCCTCTGCCATAGTTAGAACCAGTATTCCTTTTTTATGGTCCGGTCACATGGTTATAAATTGATCTGTGTTTTCACATACCAACTTAGTGCTGAAAAGTTAAACATAGGCAAAGTAACAAGTGTAGTCATAAATTTTTCTGTTCTACTTGTTAGAACCACTTCGAATTATGAATGAAATATGGTTGCCAGCCTGTATGTACAATGTGCTCAGACCTCTGGCTCAATGAAGCTGCTCTCTCTCTCTCTTTCTCTTTCTCTCTCTCTCTCTCTCTCTCTCTCTCTCTCTCGTTCAGGTCACTGGGCTAAGACTGTGAATCATTTTGCCCTGTCCCATATAATGGGTTTCTGTATCTTGTTACTGCAGGAATACTGGCTCTATGAAGGCCCAGAGTGCTTTGAAATCATGTGTCCAATGTATACTGAGGCATTACTGTTCCAGAACAGGAATAGAAAAATTGGAGTGGGGTTAATGCTGGCCGTGCACTTCCTGCGACCCTTAACCCCTCTGAAGTGCCATCTCCTAGTGGGATGAGCTGAGGCATGCGGGTATCTGTGCCTCTTAAAACATCTTAAATCACCTGGACCCTGAATTTAGCACAGAGACCCCCACCAGACGTCCTTCTCCAGCAGAGGATCACACTGCAGATTTACATGGCACATAAAGAATCATTACTTGAACTTGTCCAAGTCCTTGTTATATTTGTGACCTTCTTGTTTTTTTTTGTAGGACCAGGGTATGATAATATATATGATATTGATATATGATAATGCTGGCATCTCAAAATATACTTATGGTAAGATCAGAGACATAACATAAATTATCCTGGGACTGGATGGTTTGGGATTAGTCCTTTGTTTTGTGACCTCATTTTTGAGGACATAATTTTCACCAATACTTTTCTCTGATGTTTGATATCCTCTTTGACCTATTTTTATTATTCCTTAAAGATTCCTTACTGTGCATCATTTCTATCTTTTTTGTGTTTGTATGTTTGCGACACTGAACATTATTGTGCTTTGTGCTTAAACAATTTTTTTTATTACATTTTTTTTGTCAGTGTATGCCTGGTCTTTCTTAGAATGGACATTTTGTTGTAACAGGTCAACAAATTGACCTCATTAGTGTTTTTGCTCCAAAGGCTCACTGGGTTTATATGTTTCTCTTTATCGTAGTTTAATGGATAATAACACAATGGGCTATTATCACTGTAGTGAGTTTTTCTCCTCTGTTTAGGCCTCTATAGAAATTTCTAATCAGCCATGACATGATGCTTTTAAATCAGGCATTGTTTTATGAATGTCTAATAAGCACTTCATTATAACTAATCATAATCTTCCTGGTCAAGCAGATCCACACGCTGGAGAAGACCACAAAAGAGCAGCATCTGCTATGCTCGTACAGAAAGAAAATCCCAATCTCTGCCAATTATCCTCATTATTTTTACTTCAGGAAGTGTGTCCTTCCCAGATATACCATGAAATTCGTTTGCTCCTAAACCTTTGGGCAGCTTCCTATGAATATTCATGAGACTCACAGACGTCACCTTTTTCCTGAGCTTGGCTCATTATGAATATTCAAATGAAGGGAGGTAGTCGTCACTCCTAATAAGCGTCTTCCCTGCATGAATATGTATGAAGGAAAAGGTCCGCTTTGTACAAGCGATGGAAGAGGCACTCTGAGAGCATCAGCGGCAGTGACCAACCATCTGGAGTGTTTGATGACACAACGATGCGTCTGCAATGAAAGCTAAAAAGGTTCCTCACAGGCATTTTCGGGTTTAAAGGGCCCGTACTGTCAAGTAGGACCTCCTGTATTTATGAGCCATAGCTTATTTGGTGTGTTTCTTTTTAAGAATGATGACACATCTATCCTATGACATGACTTTTTTTTTTTTTTTTTCTTCACCTGTAAGGTTAAGATACTGAGCGTCATGTTGAGCTCATTAATCAACTGCATCAGTCCGTCGTCCATAAGACTTCTCCCAGCATTGTACTCCAAGTCAGGCAGCAAAGGGTAGTGTGGTCAGTGCAGCTTGCAACACGTCTGATTTCCATGAACTTTGAACACACAGTGAGGAGACAACATGGCAGACCTACAGGGACCTACATCCTTTTTAAAAAAACAAAGGTCTTTAGGTCTTTCTTTAGAAGAAAAGCACCGCATTAGATTTATTTTTCTATTATGAACTTACAGTAAATAAAAACTGGTGCAGTCTCCAGTATGAAACCGATTACAGGGGCAAAGTCTTTCACTAGCCTAATGCAATACTGATGAAGATACTCAGGAGACAGGGTAACAGAGGCAAAAGTGATTTATCAGATGTAGCGTAGGCTACATCTTAGTAGAACGTTTGGAATTATGGATGCAAATGCAATTATGATTATGAAATAGGGCCCCATCACTGTATGTGCTATGTGTGAATGGACTTTAATTTGCATTAGAATGTATCCTTACACGCATGACGCATATGCATGTGACCAGCTGAAGACGACAGGGCCCTGCACAACAAACGAGGAACAGCAATGGTTGTTCTGTGTGTGCTGTTTTGTACAATATTAAATTAATGTTTGTGCTGGTAGTTGCAGATTGCATCTCAGTTTCTTAGGAATTTAAGGTGTTAACAATTTGGATTATTAACTATGAAGTACGAAGCCAGATTTAAAAAGCCTTCCGTTCTAAAAACGGCTTTTGTTCTTTTTGTGCAAGACCTGTATTTACATATGTGAAATGTGCCATTTTTCTCAATTGTGATTTTTCACCGCAATGAAATTTGTCCTCCACATTTACCCATCTGTACAGTTAGAACACACACACACACCAGTGATTACTAGGGGGCTGTGGTGCATACATGCTTAGAGCGGTGGGCAGCCGGCACCCGGGGGGCAGTTGGGGTTAGGTGCCTTGCTCAAGGGCACCTCAGTCATGGCCTCAGGCCTGGCAATGGACCCCACGACCCTCAACTGGTTTCAAGACCAGTTCCCTACCACCGGACCATGACTGCATATAAAACCTATATTTATGTGGGAGTGTGTCTCAGTAATACTAACTAGTTTTGGGACATATAGCATGTAGATTGGTCGTAAGTATATAGTTATATAGAAACAGAATTTCTACCTAAGTCTTGGAATTTGTGAAGAAATTGTATTAACAACAGCATCAGAACTGGTGTATAAAGGTAACTGCAACCAAAATCTCTTTTAAAATAAATACATTATTTAATGTCTCTAGTACTGTTGCACAAAAATGTTTATTCAGTGACAATAATTCTATTCTATTCTATTCTAATACACTGACTGTGACACTTATAGTATGAAATCAGTCTGAAACATATATTTGGTGCAAAGTACCTACCTAGTCATTAGCAGGTAATGAGCTAGTGAACATTCTCAAACAGCAACTTAATCAACCTTATCTTAATCTACCTTATCTATCTTAATCTATCCATATTTGTATGAGATATCCAGCAGATGTATTAGGTTTAATACAGAAATATGGGCCAATGCTCACTTATGAAAAAATAAATAAAACATTGGAGCTAACTTAATATTACCTTACCAACTAAACCCTACACTCAAAACATAGCAGGATGTTTCTGTGAGAGCATCTTTACCACCTCAAACCATGATGGTAGTAGGTACAGTTACTTATCATCGTCGCCGCTTTGTATGATGTACACTGGCTTGTCAACAGTTCATCACTTCATGACAGTACAAAGCCGCGCAGTACATGCAGGACTTTGTGAGCAACAGGCCCGGGTCAGGCCAGACCCTGCCGCCCCGTCACCCCATCGCCCTGTTGCCCAAACCCCTGGACAGCTGCGGATCCCTGAGGCTGGGATCCTGGAGCACAATCCTCGTGGCTTTTGTGCACCAGATGGGGCAAACGACAGCTACCGCAATCACCGAATGCCTCTCGCAGTTGTTTTATGTTTTTTTTTTGTTTGTTTTTGTCACACTTAGTATGTCAAGCCTGACAAAACAAATGGAAAAGTACAGGTCTTTACAACATTGAGAAAATGAGCATTCATTAACAGGAAGTCAGTAAGTTAAAAGTTAACATAATTAAAAAGTATTTAACACACGCATGCTAGTACATTTTCAACCATCCAGCCACTGTCGACCTCCACCCAATTAAAATCCACTATATTAAGTGTATGGTTATACATACTGCATGAACACAAGCTGATGAGACTTATGTAATATGATTTAATCTGAATAAACGCAACAACCACTTTCACAGGGTTTTTTTTTCCCCCAGCATGCATATCTTAATGTTCACACCAGCAGGAAGGAGCAGTAACCGCAGACATGTGAATTCTACAGTGGGGCCCATTCTCCATTCATGACAATGGGGGGCCCTGGTTTAAGCTCTATAGGATATCCACCTGTTCAGTTTGATCTCATAACTGTGGTATCATGGAGTGAATAGCATGAGGATGGAGCCCTCTACAATGGGATTATGGGAGAGTGATATGCCAAAGTAAATTTCTTTGTGCTCTGTGAAATACTATCAGTTATGAACAATTCCACCTTTATTCTGTCTTAGGAGATAAAACGCTTAGATGTGTGTTATGCAGGACTGCGAGGGCTGTTTTTGATCTACAATAAGCATTAGATGACAAAAGAAGCTTTTATCCTGGTGACCACACTTTGTTTGATATTTGCTAATTATGAATCATCTTTCAAGTCGTCTCAAAACATTAATCATTCCTCTTAAAACATTAGATCCAAATCCAGGAACTGTCCGTAGGGGGACGATGTGACGATTTTGGGATGATGAATCAGGGGCAAAAAATAAAAGCTAAAATGGAGAGGAGAGCAAAAGCTCATGAGGAACTGGGATTCCATGTGGTGCCTCCTGCTGTGACTTATTGTCATGTCCCTTGTGTCATGTATAATTCTTTTAACCACATTTATCTGAAAAAAGAGGGTCAAATAAGTCTTCTTTTCTGTCACAAAAAAGGACGGACCTCTTTTTTGTTCAACACAATGTGTTTACGTGGGTGAGGTATCAAAGTAGCTTTGGCCACCTACATCCACCATGTCCAGTAAGACTGAAACCAGTTCCTTTTTGAATATCAGTGTGGTGTTGAGACGTGGGCTAAAAATATACTAAGATGTACATATTGTGATAAACAAAGTGGAACATTCTTGTCATTCCCCTCCAAAAACTCTCAAGAGACCGTAAAAAAAGGCCCCAACAACCCAGTCTGTTTGGCAGCTAAACCTCTGACTAGCTCCACACTGTAATGAGATTCCAAAGGTCCGGGTGTCATATGGCCAAACTGACCAAATTGTTTGCAGTACTGATTAAGTGGGAGTGGGAGCCCAAGGGCCCGGGTGCCACTTTGTCCTTTACAAAAAAAAATTATCGCTTTTAAGATCTTTATTATTGCATAAATGATTGATTATGAAATTATTTCTGCTAGCCAACTGAGATGTTCATTAGTTATCAATAATTTACATGTATTGATTCATTTTGATGACTTTTCTAATAACTGATATACTTTCTACTCATAACCAATAAAACACAGAGTTTGGTGTATTATTACATTTTAGCCAGTCAGTGTGTCAAAATAAAATTCACTCACAAATGAAGAATAATGAACCCAAAGCTTATTACGGCATGAAAGAAAATACCTCAAGAAACGTAAACTGTTTTGGTGATTGTATCTTGTCCAGTGACACCCTAACCTTGTGTGTCACTCGGACTTGAACATAAATTTGCCACAGGGTCTCTTTTCAGCTTTGCAGCTCTTTTAACTAAATGTCATGAGAACATCATGTCTGGTAGGATTTACTTTGAAACCAGTCACAATCCTGTTAAAGGGAAGGTCAATAACCACTGGCTCAGCTCTTATATTTCATGCCATGTCAGCATGGACATACCAATAACATAAGACTTTTCAAACAGAACTCTTTTTCCCACAAGATTTTCCCACAAACTTGAGTCCATACATTATCTCCATGGTCTTATATTCTTTTTGCTTGAGTGGTCTGGCAGATAAGTACCTTAAAATTGTGAGCACAATCCCAGGGTGTTTCAAAACTGAAAAAAACCAAACAAAAAAAAAAACATCTCCTTATGGCTGAACACGCAAAGCCGTCTGGAGCTGTTTGTGGGAGTGATGTCGCCAAAAAGACTCAGGGCAGATGTAACACAATGAAAAAAGGGGGTTTACGTTCATTGTAAAAACAAAAGAGGCTGTGAACAAAGGAGTCATTGGAATGATGGTATGGGGACATTCCAAAGGAGTTATAGGGAGAAAATCCCCTTAAAATGCTGTGATGTAGCCAAAGGAAAATTCTTATTAGCAAAGTGGTTGTGATGAGATCATCAGTTATACATCATAATTCTATTAAAAGTTACTGAAATAGATTATCTGTTTTCTGTAATGTTTATGGTACATAATGGCCATACCACTGTTTATGAAACAAATTTCTTGTCATATTATTTTATGGTAAAAAAAAATTCTAGATTTCTATAAAAGAATGATTTTACCTGCCATAAATTTATCAGTGCTATGTTATCATAATTCAAAGCCCTTTTTAAAAAGTTTATCAGACAAGTTTAATTTGCTCATTTTCTCAGTGCTTATGTATCATAAGCATTCCTGGCCTAAAGGTGTCCACTACATTACAGAGACATAGTTTTTATAGTTTCTAAATCTTTAAACCCTACCCCCCCCCCCTATCTATATATCTCCCTCTCTCTCTCTCTCTCTCTCTCTCTCTCTCTCTCTCTCTCTCTCTCTCTCTCTCTCTCTCTCTCTCTATTTATGGTACAGTAAAAGAAAGGCTTGTCTGATGGAGGGGCCCTGCTCCTTTCCAAAACATGCCATTTCGTGTACTGCTTCAGTGTTTCTATACACACGACAAACGCACGAGTGGAAACACATGCAGTAATAGCTTTGGTGATGGAGAAGGGATATTGTAGGCTTTAAAATGACTTAAGCAACCCTGTGTGGTCTGGAATGGAGTTGTTTGTCACACGGCCTAGGAACAGCAGTTACGACGCATGCTTGGGTTTAGCCGTAATGAACATCTTCCTCCCAGCACTGTAGGGTGCCGCGTTTTCTGGGGGATTGCTTTTCCAGTTTCATCGAAACACATGAGGTGTAAACAAGATGGGTTTTGTAATGTTCTTTCGAAGTATGACTCCTCATCTGATGTCCTAAAAAGAAAAAAATGAAACCAAACAAGCTGAGGTTGAAACCTGAGTCCGGACTAGAAGCTAACACATCGCTGGCTGCTACAGTAGGGTCTGGTTTCCCAATCACGGAGAGTGTCACCGGAGGGCAGTTTCTTGACCCCTGTATCCTGCCCTAAACTCACTCAGCAGTAATTAGCACTATTCAAATCTCTCTGTGTCCTTCATAGAGCATTGAGAGTGGGGTTGCTTCCCACAAAACCATCGCCAGCTCAAAGAAATGACATCTAATAAAATAATCCCTAAACATTGGACTCTCATTTATAAACTACATTTATATATAAATACAATACTTTGCAGATTTAGATGATTTTTTTTTTATTTAGATGATGTTTTTAATGATGCATAAAAAATCATCTCTTGTTTGTAAAGGCAAAACAATGACAAGTTCAAATGCAGAATATGAAATTTATTTCATAACTGTTACAAAGAACAAAATCTTTAAAAGCATTTTTATCTTACATAGGCTGTACAGAGATGGCATGTATGTGCTTCTAAATGATTCTGGAAACAGAACTAGTATTAAATAGAAAACAGAAAATATTAAAGTTGATGAAAAAATATGAACTATTCCATTTGTTTCCTGTACACAATAAGGAAGAACAAAGAACATGGACTTGAGAATCTGTAATATTGTACCCTGATACAGTGTTTAGGCCTCTTATGTGGTCAAAAAGTATTTTACATAATAACATGATGGGCTGGCCATCTTATAATAGCTAAAAATCTTGGCCTCTTTGGTTCAATGATTCCGTATAATACATCTGAACAGAATTCCGTTTGCTTTTATAAAAATAACTTTATTTCAATGGTGGTTTTTCTTTTTTGTCTTTTTTATTTTTAAGTATTAATGCGACTTTTTGTCAGTGCAAACATCGTAACAACAATTCGCTTGGAGGAGAAGCGAAAGACATTTCAAGTATTGAAAAGAATTTACATCTGGTAGCAGGAACTCAGTGTGTCTGGTGTGGGTCGGTACTATACATTGCATAGTTCTGGCGGCACTGTGAAAAGGACTGTGAGCATGCACAGGTGTGCCACTTGGTACCCTTCAAAGGCAGTTCAATCAGCAAGTGCTATAAAATGTGCATTTAGGCATTTTTTTTTTCTTTCGTTTTACAAGTGCGACGCTGCGCCTCTGGCCAACTGAACAATATGGCAACTTGAGAGGAGAGAAGAGTTATAACACGCTTCTGTTGTTTAAGTACTTTTGGAAGTGTTTTCAAAGGGCACAGTAAAACCCAGAGGCAGAGGCCAGGATAGCGATTATTATTCCCTGCACGCCTTTTACAGCTTGTCACATGAATAAGCAAACTCCCAACCCGAGCATGGCAGGACGCGAAGACCATGTGTAATGTTTTAGGCATGGCCCCGGCGCTCGGCCGCGCCATCCCGCCTGCTCGTGTCCTGCGTGCTCGCGTCCTGCGCACTTGCGTCCTGCTATCAGGAACGGACGGAAAATGCAGCATGTGAGAGAAAACAAGGGCCCAGTCGTTTCAGAAGCGTCTCAAGACATCCTAGATGCCTTTAACGAAGAAGACCGGAGATGAATACTGTGGCGGAGACCGTTAGACGAACTGGTCGTCACATCGACCAAACAGAGTGGGAACAGGAAGTGCTGATATTGAACGGAGAAAGTGGGGAGCGGGTCAGTGCTTTCATACACAGTTTCGGGCAGTTACACAAAATGAGGCAGTTGGAAAAGTCCGAGGAAATCTCTCTTAGTCATTACCCACAAGGCTCTTCTCTTCTCCACTTCAAAGTGTGGTCCATGCGGAGAAGGACAGAAATGGCAGTAACCTGGAAAAAACCTTTAACGCCCTTTTGACATCGAGATCTATTACACAAACCTGTGCTCACAAAATAAGACTGAATCACGTGATAGCCGAAATAATAAATGCTTCTACCAGGAGATATTAACAAACATAAATATATGTACAAAGGTTTGTGCATGCATGGAAATGTGTGTGTGCATGTACACAGACGTGTGTAGATGTTCATAAATATACTTTTTTTTTTTTTTTTGCTAGAATTGTTTTTTTGTTTGTTTTTGTTCTTTACAAACACAACTTAATGTTTACTATCACCGACCATCCTAAATCCCCCAGGTCAAGCGCAGCCGCACTCCTCCACGATCATGTTGGGCACGTCCCGCTTGACGATGTTGTACTCGTCGTCGAAGTACAGCATGGACATGGTGCTGAGCTTGGTGGGAATGCAGCAAGAGTTCACAGAACCGGGGCTCATGCCCCGCAGGCGGTACTGGTTCACCACGGCCGTGTGGAAGGAGGACGCCGAGCTCGGCACGCCGGCCATGTATGCCGGGCAGTTGCCCTCGCAGTAGTTCCCGAAATAGCCGGAAGGCGCGATGATCCAGTCGTTCCAGCCGATGAGGCGGAAGTCGATGTAGAACTGCTGTCGGCAGCACAGGCCTCCGCTGCTGCCGTCGCACTCCAGGCCGCGCTTACGTATGCGGTGCTTGGCGTCACCCGCTCGCGCTCGCACCACCAGGAAGGGGCGGTGGGCGTCGTCGGCCGGGCTGACCAGCACGGGTTGGACCCCGGCCTCGTCGCAGCCCTCGCAGCGCACGTCCAGGTTCTGCCGCCGCTCGCCCTCGCTGAAGACCAGCTGCACGGCGTCGGTCAGCGGGAAGGTGTGCCAGCCGCCGCGTTTCAGCTCCACGCGCTTCTCCACCAAGTGCCACTTGCTGCCCACGCCTGGCTCCTGGTAGTACACCTTCACCGTGACCTTCCTGCGGGAGCCCTTCTCCAGAGGAACCGGCAGGAGCTTGAAGTACAGCCACAGGTTCGCCTGGAAGACGTGGAGGTTCTGGTTGCCCTCGTTGGAGATGGCGAAGAAGAGGCTGGCCTTGGATGACAGCAACTCATCTGTGAGACAGAGGAGAGAAAAAGAAGCGTAATGAGAGTCTAGTCGGTTGAGAACGTCACCACCGTGCTGCCTGTGCACGCGAAGAATGTTCGTGAGTTAAAAACCCGCAGCTGTGTTGCTATAGAATAACGCCTGGTTCTGAGGGCTCGGGACATTAACATGCTGAGACGACAGTACATCTCTCACATTGCCGTGAATGGGCTTCCTAACTGGGAACACTTCAAGCTAAGGGATCAAATCGAATGGTGTTAGTGTTTCACATTAAACGACAATGTTGGTGGGAGGAGTTGTCAGGGTCCGTTCCGCTGCCACGTCTCCCTCTTTCTCGCGCCCGTCTCCCCCCCCCCCCCCCCCCCCCCCCCCCCACTCACTAAATCTGACCCACATGAGCTTTCTCTCTTTCTCTTTTGCTCCAATTCAGAGGTATTGACATCTCTGTAACGGTCTTTATGAGGTTGTGGCTCAATTAAAATCCAGGAGAAGCGTGAACTCTCACAGCTCCGGTTTTTGCGTTAAAAAGGGGGGCCCGTGGCAATCTTCACCGAGCTCTTCTCATCTCCGAGTCACATGACAGTGCGCACTCCGACAGCGCTGTTCTGAGGTCAGCCCCAGTTGGCTGACAGTCAGGGCGAAGATGAGGAGGCGGAGCTTATGAGGGTATAGCACAATGGTTCAAAGGCTTTTGAATGAAAGCGGGTGAGAGACAGAGCTCACAGCGTCTCAGAGAGGGCACAATGAGCCCTGTGATGTCAAAAGAAACACACGGTAGAGCCAGACATTCAACACATGGCTTTACAGTGAGGACACCATCACAAAAAAAAGAGAAGAGAGATAGAGAGATAAAAAGATAGAGAGAAAGAATTAGATGAGGAATCGCATGACACTACTCTTTGATAATCTGAAATGTTTTTTGAACCTGCGTACAAAAAGTCATGCCCATGGGTATTAGCAATGACATAACTTAACATAACTGTCTTAATCAAAATTAAGCACAGGGCAAACCTACAGTTTCCAACGTAGTTATTCAACATGTGTAACAGCTTTCATTATTAAAGTTCTTTAGCTTGAAGTATATGAAATCTGTTTAGAAATCTTACATGACATTGTAAATGCATTAGCAGGAGCCATAACTATAAAGTGGAGCCACTGGCAGCTTTATGGGTGAACAAATATTCAAAGTGCTATGGAGAATGAAATAAAATACTGTACTGGACACAACACACACTTTAAATTTACTCTAAACATAGTGTGTTTGAGTGAACCATCATTCTTCTCTACAATAAGAGTAGATGTACGAGGACTGGCTGGACCCTGGTGTGGCTGCGATGCGTTCTGGTACTGTACATATGAGACCACGGATTCACTTTGCTGTAGATGCAATACAAGAATCCAGTGAGAATTTGTGGCAAACAGATAATTAAGTCCTTAAAACTGGATCTTCTCATATGTGAAATATTAAAACATTTCTGCATATGGACCTCTGACAGACAGAGGCCTTTCATAAGCATCTAGGTCTGGCACCCATCGGAGGCGGACACGTTCCTGCTCAAATCAGCCTACCTTTCTGGCTTCTACCCAGGACTCTGTCCAGTTCTCGTTAATTCATCATATATCTCATGCCCCTCCCTCTGAAAACCAACAAGGGCTCCGGTAGAGAGTCTGAAAGGCAGCTGTCATTGGATGCAAATTAGAGCGTTAGAGGAGAAAGACAGATCTAGGAGGTCAAAAGCCCCAGAAGTTAAGCCTGCCCGCTACACGTAGGGCAGCACAATACCTGGGTGGGCCCCTCCGCCAGCAACAATGCGCACGGCTCAGCGTGCCTCCACCTGCAAAGGCCCCCCGCAGGCCGGAGGAGTAATCTCCGTGTCATTACTCAGAGCCCCACCGCCACCTGGACACCAGCAGCATAAGCGATGAGTTGGACACATGGCCAGAAATAGGCCACTGAAGTATTGTGTGTGCTAGTCCCTTTTGCACAGTGGCACATTTACCAACAGTAATAGCCAGACAATACTACTGAGATGACAAGAGAACAATGTGCAGTAATAGAAGTGCTAAGAAAGAAAATCACTAGAGGAACCGTATATGTCATTGATACCACTGATTGCCATTGATATCATACCATATCATAGCAGTGGAGTGAAATCAAGCTGAATGCAAAGGTCAGCAGCTACAAAACTATATTATGACAGGTGGGCAGACCGTTAGTCTTCGGCTCAAACCAAATCACATGCATTAATCAGTTTTGTTTTAAAGCACGAGTCGGTCACACAGCAGGGTTTTTACACAGGTCACTACCTCCCGTGAATGTGGTTCACTGACATCCTCAGCCCTCCTCACCTGTGAATTCAAAGACAATTTAGCCGTCAAGGAAGCAGTCTGCGGGAGGCAGGAGCGCAGCGTGGGCCCGTTCCTGAATGAAACCCCCAGAAACTTTCTGGAACTCTTCCAGGGCCCGTGTCCCTGGGTCACCCTGCATTCTAATGAGGCTCCTCGGTCAGCCAGGGGAGCAGCTGTGGTAGTTCCAATCCATGTGTGGATCCGAAGGCTTTCCTGTGCTCCCTCGACCTTGGCAATATCGGAATCACCTCAAGGCCTAGGTACTCATTAAACCCCACAGCGTTCTACAGTCAGCCTTCACGTGTGTGTGTGTGTGCGTGTGTGTGTGTGTGTGTGTGTGTGTGTTTGGTTGGGGAGGGGTGGGGGTGGGTACAAGGAGCCTGCATCTCACTTCAGGTGAAATAACAGAATCGCCCCTTTCAAGTCGTGTTTATTGCCTCTTGTTTTTTCCTTAGACAAGGACGATCTCCACTGAGCCCCAATGTGAAAACCCACCTGATCACAAGCCAGCAGCACATATCCGATAGCGGCTGCATGTAGCCGGCCGTCCCACGGTCCCGCGGGGCCGGATTTGAACGTTCTCCCTGCCGGACATGTGGCACCACTGATCATTTCAAGTCTGCTTCGTGAGGCGCTTTGGCGAACTGTTCCCGGGGCTTGGCACAGTGCCAGGCTTGGCAGCCCTGGGCAAGCGTAGTGAGCAAGCCAAAAGGGAAAAGGGCCACAGGCCTGGCACAGAGTCTGCCAGGGCCATGCAGGGAGAGGGACACAATGAGGAAACTAATGACTGGACAGACTCACAATAGGCACAGAACATGACTGCAAGCACGACGTTGTGGGTTTTTCTCCACTGGGTTTGTTTTATGTAGTTTCCTTGTTATGTACTCGTGTTATGTGGGATCGTATAATTTGAGGACCGACATAGAAATTAAGCTTCCTTCATAAATATTACTCAGCCAATGAATTATTGAGGGTCCCAAGTCACTGTGTATACATCCTTTTATACTAATTATTCATTCCTATTCCAAAACTTCACCTGTGTATGTTGTCGCAAAGGAGTCGTGAACAGTGTTACACTGGTTACAGGTCACACTAGAGCCACATCTCAACACTTGCCATTATTAACAAACTGGGCTTGCTGGAGTTTCATCTATGTCTCTCCTTAGGAAATGTGTGAATCCAAAACGACCTCTACAGAAGGTTAAACGTGTGCTGTGGTTTTGTTGTGCCCAGGTGGTGGTACTTCTGGTCCAGTGGTCTATTCCCCAAAATGTTCCCACTATTCCAGCCGTGCTAAATTGCTTCATGGCAGTGGATAAGGCAGGCAGGAAATCCTAATCATTCACAATCATTCACAATCATTCACCTCGGCACACAGATATGTGCACACATGCCACTAGTTACAGCTATATTGTTCCAAGATACAGCCAGATATGTATACATATACATACATGTATGTGTGTGTGTGTGTGTGTGTGTGTGTGTGTGTGTGTGTGTGTGTGTGTGTGTGTGTGTGCGTGTGTGTGTATATGTATGTGTGTGTGTGTGTGTTTGTGTGTGTGTGTGCTTATGTGAAATTAACCACGTACACACCTGTCTCAGCAAAACTGATGATTTCTGAAGTTTCTTCTTCGACTTCATTGGTGTAACTTGCGTGACCGTCAAGGTTGGGGATCTCAACCCTGCCGTCCTCTCTCACTTTTCCAGAGTGAAGCTTCCGTAGCGCAGTCACCATCGCTGCCTTTGGTATAGGGTGGGTGATGTTGGGTCTCTCCCTCATCTGCAATCTGCTCAAAATATGACGTTTCACAGCCTCCAAGAAATCTACGTTCATCTGTCTCGATTCATCCGGCTGCCCGAGGCCACAAGATGCGCAGGTCTCCCGAGACACTGTTTGGGGTTCAGTGTCCGGTGCCGGAGTGCAAAGGATAGAGAGAACGCAAGTCACAAAGCAAAGCACCTTCACAATAAACTTTCTCATTTTCTTTAAACGTAAATTTCCAAATCTCAGAGATGAGTTGCGTGTTTTCGATTCACCAATATGAATGATCAAGTTCGTATTACAAATCGTTCAGGCTTCTCCCAAATGAAAAAAACAGAGTTAAAGAAAATAAAAATACAGAGAATAAGTTGTAATATCCTCTCTCTGTGTAGGACCTAAATGTTCCATACGACAACCTACAAATTCGCAATCAGATGCAAGCAGAATATGAAATCATTAAATTTTCTTGGATATATTCCTTTTATTTTCAGTCTTTGGTCACTCGGTAATGCGATAAAGCATTGAAAAAATTACATTGTTTGCCGATCGTTATGCCATCCACATTACAAGTTGACTTATTGTGCTACTTAACAAAGACTCGGAATCTGACTGGAAATCTCCAAATCGCTTATGCCTACGGCCGTGGTGACACTTCAGTGCGAGGGCTCGCGCGTCATGGCATGGCTAAAAGCAGTGAAGAACAGTCAAACGGTGGGCGCGCGCCACTGATGCACTCTTAAATATTTCGCCGCTGCTTTTCTTGTCAGTTAAAAATATCCATAATGAAAGAAATTAATTAAGAACCAACCATATTTTTTTTCCTCCCCACTGTATTTCCAATTTGGCATTCGCCTATCTTCTAGATCTTCAATTTCAGGTCCTTCTTTCCTTTGTATGATATGATGACTTCCAGTTTGCGTTTTCCAAGTAGTTCTTCATAGCTTTAGGGGCACGGGGATGTGTTTATCTGAACAGCTTTTCCCCTTCCACTCGCGACATTGTACTGCTTTAGGCACAAACTTTTTATACAGGAGTAGAAACCACGTGGGACAGCCAGCCAACAGGAGGTCTCTGTAGGAAATTATGCTTCAAGCGAACGTAGAAAACTTCCTGATGTAGCGGTCAGCAACGGAACGCATAGTCAACTAGAACAATTTAAACCTGACGAGCTGGTTGTTTTTAGCAGGTTTGTCGTATTGCTTAGATGGTTTCGTGTTTTTCTCTCTCTCAGAAATTGGTAGTCTACAATAATCGTGCTGATTAAAATCGATTGTGTACTGTTTACCTGCTAGATGCTATTAATTCATTTCTATAGGCTAAAGCACATTTCCAAAGTTGAATTTACAGATAGCCCATGGGAGATTTGTTCGTGTATAATAACTAAAAAAGATTAGGTTCATCAAGTCCGGCGCGCGTTTTATTTAATTGGCTCGGAAGCTGAGCGATACAGCATCGCCCCAGTAACAAGAGATCGCTAACAAAACGTGTGAACTTGTAAATTCGATAATCCGGAGCCGGTGGCGCGCGACGAGCTGTTCTTTAACTCGGTTGATAGCCTTAGTAAGAGTCAACGCGACACAGGCTGTCCATTACAGCGTTTCATTTTAAAACAAAAACAAAATTTACTAAGTCGTGCAATTAAGGTCGTGGGAAAATCATACACCGAGGGATTATCACCTACATTGTACATTCATAAATCAGTGCAGGTTAAATTAGATTAAATGTTTTCCACATCTTCAGAATGGGGTATGAGCGGTAACGTTATGAGTTATCACACAGCGCCCCCTTTCTTAAAACAACTTGCGCAGAATTCGAGTAGAATCATTACTTTGCGCGAGATCTGGGAATCCCTGGCAATTTACCAACCCGATTCCACCTGTTCCGTGCTTTACCGGAGTCAAAATTCCTCCTTTTTAAAAGTTATTACTGGCATATATTGGTATTGGTATACTGTCATATTCTGGTGTATTCTGGGGGTGATAGTTTCTAGCACCTGTAGGAGACCATGCGCCACGAGAGTAACGTAATCTGAGAGTCTGATTCAAAACTGTAGGATGATGGTCGATTTTTTTGGAAAAACTTACTTTTTAGTATGCAATAAATAATAGATTTAATATTTTACGACATTGTGATTTTCAAACATGTCAAGTCATTATAATGCAATCAACGTATGAAATGCTCATTAGCGCTTAGTCCTTTAGTGTGGTTAACCAAATAACATATACTAATAATTTACTTAATCGAATATATAAAGGTAGTTTTACAGAGCATCCGCAGTGATGTGTCCACCTTAATGTGTTATGCAAATCAGCCCACTGGAGAATACATCTTGTGAAAGTGTGAAAAAAAGGTTTACTATTTGAAAGACCGGCCTGCGGTAAGAGAACTTTAATGAACTAATAATCTAATATTATTTTCATTTTTCAAATTAATCTAAAAAATATAAATAATTATTTTTTTTGTGAAGTCGACTCAATCAAGTGATTATTAAAGAAATTCTGATTAAAGAACTAGTATCAAATACATATTTCAACGATATTAAAGAAAAAAAAATAGTATTAGTATTTTTTCAAAGTATGAAAGTATTTATCTAATGCCGTTAAAGAAACACTATTCCTGAGGGGTGACTTCTCTTCTCTGTAAACATTTGATTGACCGCCGTTTTGTCCTATAAGCATGAATATACAAGAGAGCCACCTCAATGAGATACAAGTCAACCAATAGAAATCAGAGGGAGGAGGGTTCTATAGCACAATAAGGAAGAGGTGGTGTGTTCTTTTTGAAAAGAAAACGGATCCCATTTAGCTATCAAATAAATCCAGTTGAAACTGATACACACATTATTGTGAGCAGTATTTATTAGATTACGGAGACTGCCTATATCTTGCTTGTACATACAGCATCGTAGTAAGTACAACACAAAAGCTGACGGTATTATTCTCCCGCTCAGCAGTTGTTTTCTTAGACTAGGCCTATATATTAAAAGTTTTCGGGGAAATATTTTACATAATAGTTTTCTTTTGATTGACGTTATTAGATAACACGTCCTCTTTGTAAAAAAAAACAATACGTAAATTGTAGTCTACTTTAACTGACTGAATCCTGACCGTTATGATATAGTCAAGTGGAATGTGTGGCAGAACTATTTTTAAGGTGACCAAACTTGACCAAGAAGTACTTTGCTCCTCTGTCAAAGAAAGTTTTTAATTTGCAATTGTAGTAAAATAATTAGCTTTGTGCAAGGTTTGTTGTTATTCGGTCATTTGTAGGAAGTATCATGTAAGTGATTTCCAAGAAACGGTTGTTACTGTCACGCGACACTTCCCAGTTCCCGCACTGCCTTTTCATTGTGTCTCCTGGCAGTTTTATCATCGTTTTTGTTGATCGCGCACTATGCAAACGGATTAGTGCACGCAGCAGCCTCTTGCAACAGTGACACTAACCATGAGCAAGTGTCATAGATATGGACACAACAACATCTACATCTGAAGGTAAACTGTAGAGAGTTTCATGAGCTGAATCAGGTGTCAGAAACATTTAGTGCATTCTTTAGGGAACAAGAATAGCTTTTGTGTTCTTTCTGTCAACCCTCATCACATGTGCGTTTTGCACACTGTCTTTCCTTAATAACCACTTCATTGAGGAGTCTTCACCAAAAAGGAAAAAAAAAAAGAAATATTATTATTAAATATACTTGAACATGCTTCAGTCCTTCCCAGAGGAAGCCATCTGAGAGCTGGAGAAGGTGCAGCAGTGGTACAAACATGGCACCCAATAAGAATAAAGGCCAGAGCTCTGTGGTTGAAGATCTTCACGGTGGGGAGTGGTGGAGTGGGGAAGTGTGGCCTCACGCTGCAGGTCAGGTGCAACAGGATGAGCTCCACTTCCTCTGGACCAGAGTCAAACAGAAGATCCGTGTCTTATGTTTCTCAAAGACAAAAGGTGTTCCTATAACGGCACTTGTACTCTGAATTGCTTGGTACATTAGATACACACCACTCTTGAAGCCAGTCCGAGCAACTCAGTCTCATGCAGATTTCACAGAATTACAAACGAATGAGATGAATTTGTATTAATTTATTTATTGGACTTCATATAAAATAAGCTGTAAGACAAGATAGGACTGCATGAGCCCCACAGCGAGCGTTTGCAGCCTTTCAAATTAGTCTCATTTACTATGACTTTGTAATTGTTGGAACACGTAGGTCTGAGTGTAAATTGAGAAATGGTACAGTGAAAATCCTTTGTGAATTTTTGCAGGGCATAGAAGACACATCAGAAGCGTATTAATCGTGTGTATTTTCTGAGATGGAGGTGGCCCTGTATATATGCTGCTCCTCTTATTTACAGTGTGAATTGAGTTTGTTGCATTCCCATTCTAATCATGACACCTGGACTTTTCTTTCAAATAAACATGGCGTTGTGACTGTAATACAGTGCTACACAAATGCCTTTTTTTTTTTTTTTTTAGAAAACTAACCCCAAATCACCTCTCACAGGACTATGGACCCTCCAAAGCAAGGGTTCTCAACGGGTCTCAGCCCGGGACCCACATTTTCTCATGGTCATTAAGCCACGACCCACTTTTATACTATACAAATGTTACAAAATACAAACAATTGGTGGTTACTATGGCAACAGGAATGGTTTGCATGTCTGACTGGTGGAGATTATGCTTGGGGGAGTTTCTATGCCGAATTGTGCATGATTCTCTAAAGATTTGTTGGTGATTAAACCTTATATTTGATCTGGAAACACTCCCATTGTCATCTGTCCGGTTGATTTTACCTTGGTTTGTGTTTGTCCGTGAGTACTAAAGATATGATTCAGCAATTTTTTTTCATCAATGACATCATACCCATAAAAAGATGCACAACACTGTAGAAACATGCAAAACCAACCAGTATTGAATCTTGTTCTGTGTCCATTGTCTTATAAATTGGCTTACATCTTATCATTACAGATTTATGATATTTCATGGAGTGTGTGGGTGTGTATGAGTGTATTTTGTGACAGGGAGGAGCCCACAGCCACACTTCTGTCGCTGTGGTTAGTTTTGCCAAACCCAGTCAGATACACAAACTGTGGCCAGCGCTAACTTCTTCGTGCCTTTAGTGAGGTCCCTGTTACAGGAATACTTTGGTTTCCTCTTTTCTATTTCTGTGTTTGCTTGTTTACTTTTTAAACCATGTTTGTTCTGAGATGCTTTTTGTTACTTTATCTATGTTTTTGTGCCATCACACTGAGGCCATATAATCAAGCCAGCAGGGCAGCTATCACCAGCATTTAAGGGCGTAAAGCGCCTTAGTTCTGCTACCCAATCAGGAATTAACTGCATGACAGTTTCTAATGATTGCATATACAGTAATACACATAAAAGAAACTCCTAATGTTTCTGTTTAGCACAAATTAATTATCACCATTGCAACTATTACTTATTCCGAAAGAGCTCATTATTTATAGGTCCCATTCCACCAGGCTTATCTGAGATAATCCTTCTTAGCCACAAAATAAATCTTTCAGGTTTTGTAACAAGCCAAATTATGTAATAGTCATGTGAAGAAGCAGTGTCTGTGCTCTGATTGGTTAACCTTCTTTGCTAGGTACTGTGCCACCTTCACGAAAACAAGCAATCACTCTGAACATACTCTGTTCATACTTTTAACATTCTCCTATGATTAAGATGATCTTAATGCTAGGATTGTTTCCAGAATACACAAAAGAAGCTGCAACTACATAAGTAAACACCCTCTTCACCAATTAACCATCCAGAGTATGCTTTCAGTATACTCTCAGTGTAGCAAAACCATGGCTGGGGATCCAACCATAGCCGAAAAAGATCAGTACTGGAAAAGCTTATGGGAGAATAAATTATAAAAAAAACACCAGTGCTCAGTAATAAAGGGATCTCAGAGACCCCTCTCCCAGAGCAGGAAACTGTCAGCATTATAACAGTAGATATCCAAAAGCAGGTCAGAATGTGGCAGCCCCTGCCTACAGGTTAAAGATAGCTCTGCAAGCCCGAGCACCATAACAAATGAATCAGCTGCTAAATACTGAATCTCACCTGGGCTGGATACCAGCGTTGAAGCTGAATGAGCTTGGTGGCTAGTATGAAGTGTTGTGGCAGGATAAGCCCATCCTCAAAACCGCTGACATGATACCAGAGGTTGACAGATACCAGAGTTGGCTGACATAAGACAATCTTGCCAATATCTGGAAACACTGAAATTGAAGGACAGCGTGGTCACTAATCACGGCAACACAAGATCAACCTCTAAGCTCTAGGTCAGTGGAAGCAAAAGGCATCAGAGCAGAGACCCAAAATACAGCCTGTGTAGAAGAGACTCTGAGACAATCTAGCAAATAGTCATAGGATGCAAATTGCTGCCAGGGAAAGCCTGTGTTGAGAGACACAATCAAGTGCCAAAAATCGCATACATATATTTGCAAGACATTTGAGTTGATCACATGGAGAGAGTGGTGCTGGTCAATAACATTAAGATGCTGGACCTCCAGATCCAGACAGATTCACCATGAGGGACAAATCAAGACATTGTGATCATGGACAAGATTCAGAAATCAGTGCATTAATAGGAGAAGGAGCAACACTACACCACTCTGTGAAACTCCCAAGCCTTTTGCAGAAGGCCTGATTATGAGCAAACGATATAACCGCCCACTGGAAGGGTGAGACAGGAATGAACAAAATCGTGTCTCACCTTTCCAGTATGTGACCATTTATATATGTGCTGATTTAGCCACTGTCACCATTGTGAGACAATGTACAAAATGAAGAAGTAGATATCAGCACATGAGAGATCTGAAATATTGGTGACTGAGGTTTGCCTCTGGCAAGCTAAGAATGTAAAGGAGGTGGCAAAAGTGAAAAAGCATTTTTTCATTATAAGAGACATCTATACAGTAACATGAAACAATTTGGATCTCCTTTGTCCTTTAGAACTACAGCAGTTTGATGTGGCATGGACTCCACTAGGTGCTAAAAATGTTCTGCAGTAATCTTGGCCCACGATGGCAGGACAGCTCTTTGCAGTTGCTGCAGATTAGATGGAGATACTCACGTCCTTTGAGCAGCACGTTCTACTACGACTATACGGCCCTCGTGGCATGGTGCACTGTCCTCATGAAAGTGTCCTTTTGCCACAGGGTAAACAGCTGTCACAAAGGGATGAACTTGGTCAGCCACAATGCTCCTCAGATCAAATGACTCAGGGTGTGCCAAGGAAACATTCCCCACACCATTACTCCACCTCCACCAGCCTGAACTGTTGACACCTGACAAGAAAGACACACTGATTCATACTGCTTGTGCCAAATTCTGACCTTCCATCAGCGTGGTGCAACATAAATCTAGATTCATCTGACCATGTGATGTTTTTCACCTGCTCAGTGATCCACATTTGTGCTGTTTTGCCCATTGGAGTCTTGGCTTTATGTTTCATTTAGACAGCAATGGGGATAAAACTGGTCACCTGCAGTTATAGCGCATCGGTGCTAAGAAGAGAAGGGCTGTGTGTTTGTACACATTAGATGGAGCAGCAGTATTGTATTTGGTTGCAGTTTGCTCAACTGAGCACCGCCTGTTCATTAGAACGAGTCTTGACGTCCTCCTCTAAGCCCTTTTGTCGACGAGTTGTTTACGTCCACGGGATCTCCTTTCGTTTGATGTTTGTCCTCGATCAAACCATTGTCTGTACACTCTGAGCATCACTGCATGAGAAAACGCCGCAAGGTTGTTAGTTTTGTAAATATCGATGACCATGCCTCATTCCAAGACCTCAGAACTGTTGATTTTTTCATTCTAATGTGGATTCATACTAAAACTGATCCACAGAAAAGATTTAATTCTGCAGTCCTGTGAAAGGATAGTGTCTCTAATAAAGGTCATACTACATAAGGCTTTAATATAAGCTTGTTTATTATTCAGTGGCTTTGACTGGAGATACATCTACATTGAAGATAAATCTACTTTCCATGTGAAAGAGGACATCTGGGAGGTGTCAAAAAGATATACAGCATTCCACAGGTCTAGTTTAGTGAACATACACACATGGTAAAAATTTTAACTCAGTGACTCACACACACAAAAACACACACACACACACACACACACACACACACACACACACACACACACACACAATGATATAAACTCACCTAGAGATTTCAAAATCATCCTTGAGCCAGCAAGAATTATCTCTGGACTTAGGTTATTAATGGAATATTAGGTGTATGGATGAATGTTCATGCCAGTATTTTACCTTAGCATGTTGACATTATTAATTAATTTAATTCTATTTGCTAGGAATTGTATAGGAATACATTAACTCTTTGGTTTATGAATTAGAGTTGTGATACCAGAGTGAGCCAGATGAGGTCAGTATGACCTTTGTCCTTGACTACTTGAAAGTTAAACTTGCCGGTCTTAATTTATCAGATCATTCACGTATGTATGAAGGTTGCTGTTGTCTCGACTCTATAAAGGGATGAAGTGTTGAAAACAGCAACTAACAATTGTAGACGTATGCATAAATTAGATGACCACTAGATTGTACCTTAATTAAAGTTGCTACTTCAGTCTATAACCATTAAGTATAAAGTAGATTTTTATATATGCGCTATAATTATCAAATACTGTAGTGTAATGAAATATCGAAGCAAAATTTTGGCACAAACCTCTTATACAAAATTAGTAGTTTAGAAAAGTTACCATGCGACATGTGGCAGTTTCACTGAGATACAGTAGATACATAAGTTAAACGACCATTATAATACATCCACTAATCTATTGAAGCTAACTGAGCTAATATTGTTGATTTGATTCTTGGAGGGTCTGTGAGCACTGCCCTGATCTAAAGTGCTCTGCCATTGGCTGGAACTTGGAGCACAGAGTGTCTCACAGTAATCTGCATCACGCCATACGCTCTCAGTCTAGTGAGTTTGTGAGATAGAGTGGGATAGATCCAACTTACATGATTACATGACTTTGGGCCTCATCATGTGTAGAAATAGATTATATGAACAGACTGTATATTTAAAGCAGATCTCCATTCCCCCAGCATCGGGAACACGTGTAATGATTGAGATGTTTTAGCAGCACCTTCATACATCCGTCTGGCCACTGGAAGGACTGTATTGGGAGCAATGTTCACAAATTGTTGAAAAAAATGTACATACGTTTGATATAAATAAACATTATGTGCTCTAAGAAACAACCTTTAGTTTTTGCTCAGGAAACATCAGACTTATAAACATATTTTGCAGCTTGTGTTTATTCTTTGTAATTTACGCTCGTTTAATACATAACATAAAATGTACAGCCTAAAGGTCAATAAAGAATAATTCAAAATTAGTCTCTACAGACTACAAGAAACACGAATTATTTTTTTTCTACGTAACATTATTTTAGAGCTTTTATTGAACTCTTATACTGAAATGTAAACAAGAAGGCTGCCATTTCGAATTCTACGTCGTCGGCACTTGCTTCACACAACTGAATATATTAAGCCTTCAATAGCCGGTATTTATATTCCTAGCGCGTCGTTGTGTATTTAACTATAGCGCTCTTACTTCTCATTGAAAACGACTACTATATTTTCTTATTTAACCCGCTATCCAATCCATCTCAGCTGGTCTGAAGAGAGATACCAATGTCTAAGCACAGTGAGATAAGGGAGAGAATGCGCTTTTTTTGACGGGGATGGTGAGAAGGCATCCAGACCTCATCATTGCCTCGGCGGATTTGTAAGGGATTTATCTCGCTTGGGATATAGTCACCGGAGCAAAGGAATAATCCATCTGAAAATCCAATTGAAATATAAGGTAAAATAAATCTTTAATCACGAATTTCTAGGCGAAATATGACGTGGAATTTCGCTCGGAATGTTCTTTCTAAAGAATATTGGCGCAGCGTTCCCATCATTGCAGAACTGAATCTTCCATTGTGTGTGGGCCTGTCACGCCTAGCGAGACGTAACAGCCAACACTCCTTCTCTAACAATATTTCTTATGTAATAGTCTTTACTCATTTACGTCAAGAAAATTACGATTTCGATTCGGAATGCATCATGTTGGATGTTAATTTATTGTAGTAGCCCCAAACCACTTCAGAGAAATGGGCTATTGAGCAAAAATCATCCACCAGTATGTTGATTTTATGAATTCGGAGACCTAAATAAATGAAAAGCTTTAGACTTAACTGCATCTTTTTTTTTAACCCCCGCGATTTTATAGACGCGGACAAATTTTTTGTGAGATATTCGCCTCTATACAGTACTGCCGGACATTTCTCATGAATTCTAAACGGGGTGTAACAGCTGATCGCTGTTGAGTGTGTGTGTGTGTGTGTGTGTGTGTGTGTGTGTGTGTGTGTGTGTGTGTGTGTGTGTGTGTGTGTGTGTGTGCGCGCGCGCGCGCGCGCGAGACGCACTCGCAGCCGCACCGCGAATTCCACAGCCTCCTGTCACCCCGAATCTCTCCGTGGGGATCGCGGACACACGCAGGTCTCTCCCCGCGGAGAAACGTGGACCTCTCCAGCTCCCCCTCGCTCAGGACGGCCACGTTTAAGGACTAACGTTTTCTACCGTTCGTGGGGTTACGTTTTAAAAAGGGGACGCCCTAGTGGTTTTACCTGTATTTTTCAAGATTTGTTTTTCGCTTTAGATTTCTGATTTCTGATGATCCTGATTGCTTTTCGCCTGCACGTGATTTTCGTTCGTGCTATATTTGTCACACGTCTTCGGTAAGGTCAAACGCTCCGATCGCTCCTCGCTGTAGACCCGGTAAGTGCGTCGCATGTGGCTGTCACGGCACAAAGACCGTTAGAGGTTATGTAGTGAATGGCTACTTCATTAATCTTCATTTATATATAGCTTAAAAACATAAAAATGTCTGATCGTGGTAATATGTGTTTGTCCACCGACTAACCGATGTAAAATGTGATGTGCACATGGACAATAAGGCAACTCTTGCTGTCTTTACTTGGAGAACCGCGCTGGTGAGATCTTTAAGTCATTTGTGCAGAATTTAGCAGTAACTGCCGTGACGTCGTACCTTAATAAAGGAAACGGGAATTTGGGGAATAATTCCGTGCTTTATTTTTGCATATGTGTGTCTTGGAATGAGATGATTTCATTTATTATTTTAATAAATAATGCAAATATTGTCACAACAGATAGTTATTGCCAGTAATTAACCTCATTTCATATCTGCGCTTGCTGGACCTCAGTAAACTGTCCATTCATAAAGAAGGTGCATATAAATCCGACACGTCCGTCTCTCCCCTCGCCTGTAGACAGGTGTATGGTGCCACCGACCTCGCTTCATTGTGGCTCCATCAAATGACCACAAGTAAATGCCAACCTCGCTAAGTGCTGCAGTGAGGCGTCTACGTGGTAGACGTTTCTTCACTACAGACCGTTCCCCAGAGGGTTTGTGGTTTGCCTCCTTGATTCGAAGGATCCGAGCTGGCATGCGTCGTGTGCTGTTTATGAAACCCGTTGTGTGATGTAGGTCGTAAATGTAGTTGGAGTTTCACGGGCAGCTTCTGTGTATGCACCTAGTGGCTCCACCTTTTAGGGGTTTTGTTAAATGGTTGGCTCGAACAAGTGACACCAACATGCTTACTGGTGCGGGAGCATTTGTTATTACCCCCATGGCCATTGTGTGAACTCATTTGACTAAACTTTTACCATGATTAACGTGAATGAAACGAGACTGGGCCTGGTTTCCCAAAGGCGTTGGTTTGTAATGCTCACTTCTATTGTATTGTAATGTTTACTTCATAAGTTTAAGGGTGTAAAGAGCCGTGTTTAATGTGAGGTTTGCTGTGGCGCCTAGCGCTGATTTTACTGTGCTGTGGTGATATTAGTACAGCAGGGATCTTGTTAATTCAATTATTGCCTGTTGAAGAACACTGTCTGTATAGCATTTTACTTTCAAACAAAAAGAAAGCGATTGTTTCTGGTGGTTCAGACATCACTTTAGTAGACTAGCCTGGATTTCATCAGTACAATAGAAGCTTTCAGAGATGAGGAGCTCACAATCAGTTGCCAAAAAGAGCAAGCAAAGGAAAATATGTATAAACCAAAACGTGCATATTTCAGATAGCTCTACCTGACAAACATCCCAGTTATGATCTCATGTAGATAAATAGTACTTATGAACTGTCTCATTTAAAGTGGCCACTCTAAAGTGGGATTTAGCATTATCTCTGATTTCTAATTCCAGGAACAAACCTGTCGAAAGGAATTGGGTTTAAATATATTCTTTCCAATTTATACTTGTTTTCCCTTTTCAACACCGAGAAATAATAGCAATGAATTATGTTAATAAAAATGGTCACTTTTCCCTGTGCTGTTTCCTTTGCTGTTGTTCCCAGATTGGTTGAATGGCGTCCTTGTGTGCGCCTTGTGGCCTAATGAAAGCCTGGCATTCGCTGTGACAGCTGTAGACTGTGATTGAATGGCCCTTGGCTAAGGAAGAATGGCCAGAAAGCGCTCAGTCACACCTCTGTCCCAGTGCCTGGTCATAGTGGTGCTAAGTGGTCCACCACAGAAAAGGACTCCCGCTGACTCCAAGCGTTCCACGAAAGTCGGGCCCAAGCGAACTTTCAGTCCGGGCTGTCGCTTTGCGTAACTGTTAACCGTCTTATTATTGTTGAAGGACATGTCATGTGGTGGTGATGGTGGAGGTATTGAGGAATCTTAAAGAATACAGCAGATGGTTGACTTCAGTGGACTACCGGCATGTATAACCGACATGAGATGCGGCGTGTCACTCCGTGATATAGACGCCTCCTTTCGGTGGCCATAGTGAGAGGAGTTGAGGGTACAAGGGTGGAACTACAGTCTTGGTTGGTTGCATTTTCTGCCCCAGAGAGGCTGCAGTGCATCTGTTTGGGGGAGATAACCAATCTGGGGAGAGGTTGCCCCTTCAAGCTGGCTGGGACCCGCTCAGCATGTGATCTTAACTGCTTCGAGGGGAAATAAAGGAAGCTGTTCTCAGATCAGCGGCAAGTGGCGGTTTGTTGCCATCCGGAGATAACGGACGTCTCCCCTCCACTGAGCAGAAGGAATTGGCTGCAGGCGATGTCCAGCCGGTCCAATAGTGGCTCGTGCCGGGCATGATGACCCGTGCTTGGAAAAGCAGTCATCCATGTTGATGAGTTTGTCAGGTGGTTTTTGTGGTTGTCTCCAGTCCTCTGCTGATCATGGTACAACAAGGTCTCTTACTTTCAAAAGCCATGTCCCAGACTTGGGGCCCTCTTTAATTGTGCTTGAAGCAGAGGGTCATCATAGTATGTATTTTGGTGGGTGTTAGGCTAGGTTTAACGCTGCAGATCAATCTAAAGATTTGTCCTTTGGAAGCACGGACAACAGCTTCTACTGGACATTCAGTCTCCTAGTACAGTACAGAAAAATACCCCCCCCCCCCCCACCCTGCTGTGTTGCTGTTGGGTTGCATAAGTCTTTGGTCTGACATTCTCTGCTCAGAAAGTCATCTGTTCACACTGTCCTCATATCGGAGTGAAGTGTAACGTGTACTTTACAGTGGCTTTCTGTAAAAATAGAATCATTGCTTTTCTACAGCAGTGACTGCTGCAGCCCATGGAGCGGACCTGTGTTCGTCATTCTGGAAGACGTCACAGATGAAGGGAGCTGCGTCCAAGTTGGGCCATTGCTCAGTTTCTCTCTCATGATGAGTCGACATCTACCTGAAGCCCTGTGTTTTCTTTCAGTTTCTGCCATCGCATTTCCTGTCTGGCGGTCTCCTGGCACATTACATTTCTCTGCAGTCCCTCCGCCATTACTGAGCAACCGCCTGACTTATTAAATGTTCTCCTGTTTGGCAAAATATTCAAATACATAAGCTTAAAATATCGCGGTATCTCCAAAAGAGTCTGGTGGAGTCAGATAAGACTTGAGGGGTTATGAAAGTGAAATATGCGATAGATTTGTGTTTGCTCTGTTCTGCTCAAATTGCTTCAGCTATTTCTGATCGTGTGTTCTGGTTTTGTTTCTGATCTTCACTGATTAGTTCGTTCATCCTGAGTGAAGCTCTTTTGCGAGTATGGCCCAGGGTAAGCTTGGCTTTCCTCACTGCTGAGACAGGTGCTGAGTTCATCAGTGAACTACAGAACAGGGTGAAGAGCCTCTCCCCTCCCCCCCCCCCCCCCCCCCCCCTCTCACACAGAATGGAAGTGGAGAATTTCACAAAAAATCATTGCAATTGATGCATTTGCATTGAGGATTAACCCGGGCAGACAGATATTTCATCCTTTCTGCTCAACAGGGGAGAGATCAGTTTTGGGGTTACTTGCTGAGGTCTTCACAACTCACATTTTTACTTTAAGTATTACATCCAAGGAAAGCTTCAAACCTGATTCTTTTTATTATAGGGCTTACCAGAATATCAGTTTATTGTAATAGGGTGCAGATGGTAGAAGCAGATATATGATATGTGATAGAATTTCTAAACTCTGCTGGGGACATGAGATTATTAAATAACCATAGCTAACAGATTAAGGGAAGCCATGTTTGGTCCATGTTTTAAATTGCCAGATTATCTGTTTCAGTTATGGTAATCGTAAAGCAATGTTAAATCTTAATCTTACACTCTCGGTTTCTTGACTCAGTGTTTGTCTCTTATATCACCACCATCTCTGTATCTCTAGTAAGTGCTTCTTGAAGGTTTCATATAAAAGCAGCATTTTGAAAAGGTTTGTTTCTATATGAGCACATGTCTGTCGTAATGTATTGTTGTTGTGTTCAAAGGCGAGTGCACGACGTAAAGCAGTGTTTTCAGAAGGCTGTGTTAAAGCCGCATGCTGTAAATATGAGAAGTGGTTCGAGTCGTGTGCTAATTTGCGGTCTGGAGGAGTACTGGAGTACTGACTGAATCTTCCACATCAGGCCATGGTTTTTCGCCAACTCTATTTTCTTTCTCTCCCTCTCCCTCCCCCTCTCTTTCTTTCTCTCTTTCTTTCTCTTTCTTTCTCCCTCTCTCTCTCTCTCTCTCTCAATCATAGAGGAAAGACCTACGGGGAAATGTAGGCAGATATGTTTATCTGCAGTGCAGAGACGTGTTCATAAGATAACAAGAATTCTGCTAAACTCTGCTAGCCTGTTTGTCATTACAGACGACCAAATTCACAACTTAGTGTGTGTCACTGTCACATTCTATTCGGACATCTTGTGTCTTTTACATGTCATGGCCGAACAATTAGACCTAGTTCACACAAATAAAATATGGGTCCATGGAATTAACTAAAACTCGTATTACTCGTATAAACATTTTCCAGGCCTTATACCTTAAACATATAGAAGAAATATCACATCATAACCTTTTAAAATGTGTTTTGCATGTAAATACACGTACAACCACTACAAATGTTTAAAGGCTACACTCAAGAACTACTCGCTATAACTTGAAATGGACTGGCTAATGTGCATTTAAATATGGTATTTTAACCTTCTTTAAAAATATATATTTATTTTTAAATGTATTTCATTGTATTCAGGTTGCATAGTGGTATTTTCATGGTGTTTCCAAGGACAACCAAAGTAGTTCTTTAGCAGACAGTGCAGAGAACGTTACAGTACAGTAGCTAGTGTCATGGCAGGAGCATTCTGGGTAAATTATGTCCTTTAAATAACCGACATAAGGATGAATTCAGGCAGACGGTCCAGGTTGCCTTAGTGTTGAAAGTGAGAGAAAACTGCAGAGAAATGTCACTTATAATATCAATAATAGCAATAATAATAATATATATAATATATTTTGATTTCTTCATCTGTCAGCATATTTATGTGAGGAAGCATGACTAAACAGTTAGGGAGAGAATTTGTGGACTTTAATGTAATTGTGAGTCTAGAGTTTCAGCAAAACGGCACAAAAGCAGTTAATACAATATTGTGAAATATATCAGCTGGTTATAGAAACACCCTATATGGCCCTGAACTGTAATCTGTGCACCAGACTTTCTTGTGTCGTTATTTGGGAAGAATGCTTCAGAATTATTCATGAACATTTATTCATTTAAAATAATAAATAATAAATGTCCATCTGCATGTGTGTGTGCGTGTTTGTGTGTGCGTGTTTGTGTGTGCGTGTGTGTGCGTGTGTGTGCGTGTGTGTATGAGAGAGAGACCCTTCATTCATGCTGGGAGCAGTAGTTAACAGTAATTAGATTTATTCTCATAAGACAAACCCCTTTTTTATCATGGCAGTTCTGGAACTGTCCACTATGTCTTGTTAGCAGTTCAGTTGTGATGCTAACTAGCCTGAACAAGGCATAGCATAGATTTTATTTAATTTTGAGCTGAAATATTTCATTTGCTGGTACCTATATAATTTCTACAACAGTTCCTACATCACTTCTTCATACCAAGCTGATTATTTCACTTAATCCTGCAAAACACTTTTCTGCCTATCTACGTAGAAGTTGAAAAACGCCTGGGGTAGCTCACACAGTTTCTAGAGAAGCAGGACCTTTTGCAGGACCACAGAAGGAGAAGCAGGACCACAGAAGTCCCTGGTGAGCTGTGGGGGGGAAAAAATGCCCCACACTCTCTGCCTCTCTGTCTCTCAGGTTGTTTCACTGGATCAAAGTAGTTAAGACAATTCTGTGTTTTGTAGAATCCGCCTTCTGCCACTGTCTGTAGTGACGGACAGCCGACAGTGCATAGCCTGTGTGTCACTAATGACCAGGTGTGGTCATCTGTAGCTCCTTTTGATATGTTCCTCGTTATATCGGTCGGCTGCTCGGCCCATAAGACTGTCTGTCTACTTGAAAGGCTTTTCATGTTCTGTCGGGATTCTTAACATGCTACTTCGAGCCTGGCCAATGGTTCTGCATCTTTTGATAGATGCTCTGACATGTAGGTGTGTCTTGAATCCTGGAAAGTACCCTTGACTTTGTGTAGAAGCTTCTCTTGATGATCGAAGGGTCATCTACTGATTGGGCCATCTGTGACCTGCCAGACTGCTGGCTACTGCCAAGATCTTTAATCCATCAGTGCCTCTTAACGGCATACCGGAGTCAGTTTGGATGCACCTGGTGTGTTGTTGCGTTTGCATCAGCAGGCAGAATAAATCCAAATGGACCAGAGACAAATGCCACATCTAGAATCAATTTTGCAATCTCTCCTATGCAGGACATAAACGATTTCTCCAGTGGATGGCACGGGAAAAAATTAGTAGCCTCTCTTCCAGTGAGTTCTAACTCTTTAAGGTAGTAAATTAAGGAGTGATCGAATTGCGTCACAGTTCCCTCAATAGGGTTGTCTCTACTTTCATAAAGAAACGTCTATAAATAATAATTTTGCATGTCTTGCATGTACTCCATGGTCATTGTATTCTTACGTGTCACTCCATTAAAATTCAGAACCAAACATAGAATTAACCCTTTGCTAAATCCCCACTTGGTTACTGTTGCTATGACTGTGAAGGTCCCACTCCAGCAATGTTAAAGTTGTCAGTGATATCAATGAGAGGGATTTCAAAGGAAATAATGGCAAATTTCAGGAATAATAGTTCTGAAATATCAGTGAGAAAAACAGAAAGGACTCGTGCATGTGAGAACTGTAGTTATATAATAGAATTGGTTGGTATTTTTTTGAATGAAGAGGACATAAAGGGAAAAGCTCTAGTCCCAGGGTTACTCACTACTGACTGTGAAATGCTGTGTCCTTTCACACTGAATGATAGCAGTACTTTAATTATCTTTTGTAGTTCATCGGAACAACAGATTCACCCTAGGTGAATTCACAACCACCACCACGAGTGAGGTTTAGCAGGTGATTTAATCCATATCTGACATTTCACCTCTATTTCGGCTATGGAATAGCCGTTAATACAACACCCCTCAAACTTTGGGCTCTCTCTCTCTTCCAGGTGGGTCTCTATATAGGGCGGGTCATTTTCCAGCCTTGTTGGGTCTGTCTGGTCTGTCCACCAGGACTTTGCTGACATTTTCCCATTCCTGAACTCTTACGAGTGAAATAACACCAAGGCTATGTCTAACGTGTTATGCGGTCGTGTGGAAAGCCTAAATGTACAGAAGCTCCAAAGAAGACTGCAATAATTTGTAGCATGGTTGTAGACACAATTGCTTACATTTTTAATTTGAGGCAGAGCATATGAATTTCTAAATGTAGTTTAGAAATCTTAAGCATTCCTGTAACACGCCTCCCGCCCTGCTTAGACAGCTCTGTGTCTTCCTTTCGGTGCTTGCATCGTTGGACTTTTTGTGGCTGATTTTAGAATAGGAAAGACTTGCGAAGTTCAGCTGTTGTTCTTGCTAATCATTTATTCATTACATCCCCTCCTCACATGCTCCTCCTCATGCTCCTGCCTCCTCCTCTCTTCTGTATCTTTCACTTTATTCTGTGTGCTCACTCTCTCTCGCTCTCTCTCTCTCTCTCTCTCTCTCTCTCTCTCTCTCTCTCTCTCTCTCTCTCTCTCTCTCTCTCTCTCTCTCTCTCTCTCTCTCTCTCTCTCTCTCTCTCTCTCTCTCTCTCTCAATATAGAACTAAAGCAGAAAAGAAGCCCCCTTTCTTTTCTGTTGGCAGAAGTGGGCCAGTGAAGTGTATAGAGTATGAAACAAGCTGCCAGCCCCCTGTGGGATTTGGGGGGTTGAGAACACCAGCCTTCATGATCACCTGCATCATGGTCTCTCATACAGACATGAAGTGGAGAAATGGAAAGCATTTTGGAGCAATCTGTCCCAGAAACAAAATAAACCTCAAACCTAATGATGACCAATGGCTCTAAACAGTAGCAGTACATTGCACTGCCTGGCAACAAATACTGCAAATGTTTTTGATAATTTCAAAAAATAGAGTTTGAACATTTTTTATAAGTGAAGTATTAAAGCACTTGGGCTGGGGAGTAAGCGGTTAAATTAATCGTTCATATCTGTGACTGACCTGTGAGCCCGTCTGTCCAATCGAACCAGGCGTCTGTCTGCAGTGTTTCCAGGAGCCTGGTCAGCACGGATGTCCTAATGCACGGACGAGTCTCATTCAGATGGCAGTTGAAGTCCATCTGCCTCACCAAGTATAATGGAATAATTAGTTTTTAATGATTTAATTGGCCCCAGCTGCTTCATTTAAAACGTATCTCATCCAAACACCATGTACATATGCAGCAGAGTGCAGCAGGTTAAGTGGAGATGTTGAACTGCCAAACCAGCACGACCATGATAGAGCGATCGTATGGATACGTGATTGGTGTTCAATATACGTGAATGCCAATATATAACACACGGTAAAGACAAATGATCATAACGGCTGGCTCGCAATCTTGGCCCCCGACATGCTGTGAAGATGTTGGTATGGAATGGCAGAGGAGGCCATGCTCACGGTCAGATGGTGCGTGTCAGGTGAGCGTGAAACATCACTTAGGACCATGGCATGCAGAGCTCTCCTTAGTCCAGGGCTGACACCCGAGGCTCTGATTCTTCTAGGTGTCCGATTCATCTCCCGAGAAGACACTACAGGATAGTGAGTCTGTCACTCTGGCAAGCGTTGACCTGTTGAAGGGGGGAGAGTCCTGTGGAGTGCTCTTCTTCTTTTACTCTTTGGTGGAATTTTGCCATGGCAATGCTGGCAGTGCTCTCTGGGTCCAGTGCAGGTCCCAGTGCAGGTCCAGGTGGGATTATTTGGGAGGATAATTTTGGAGATAAGCTGCTGGGTTGGGTCTGCAGCTGTCGCCCTCTTCCATGTGTTTGTACTCTCTCAGACGGCTGCTGCTCTGAGCGTGATTGGAGAGACGAGCTGGGTGGAGGTCTGGCTGTAACATCACCGGGACCGTGTGAGGGTGGGGCCCAGTCTAGCAGAGCCATCTGCTACAGTCCTGCTGCAGAAAAGCCCATCTCACACACACAAACACACACACACAAACACACACACACAAACACACACACACAAACACACACACACAAACACACACACACAAACACACACACACAAACACACACACACAAACACACACACACAAACACACACACACAAACACACACACACAAACACACACACACAAACACACACACACACACACACACACACACACACACACATTCACTCACCGTCTCCCTCTGTCCCTAACTCTTGTACACATTCATTCTGTCCTTCTGATCTTCCTTCTCCCATTTCAGTCCTCTCTCTCTCTCTCTCTCTCTCTCTCTCTCACTATTGAGATGTCTGTCTCTCCAGGCTGACCGTTAGTCTGGTTCTTACCTCAGCCCTGGTCCACACTCACTACCTAAACAGTGTCTTCATTCTTCACCTCCAGCAGTGCTGGTGTTTATTTACCTCCTTGGCTGGCCAAGTTTTTCCTCAGTGCCCATCTTGAAAGGCAGCTGGGGCAGTGACCGCCACATGCCGTCAAGCTGGGAGGCGAGGCGGTGTGAGACCAGGGCGGGATGGGGGCGGGGCGGCCCCAGAATGGGGCGTCCTCCCCACACAGTCCCCGTTGCATCAGATGGAAAAACGGCTCTGATGTAATTGCTCCTTCAGGGAGGCGGTCATCTCCACAGTGTGAGATGTTTGGTGATGTGGTGCCTTTCTGTGATAATTGGGCTGGGGAGTGACGGAAAGGGGAGGTCTGTGCAGATATTGGCAACAGTGGCTGCTAGGATACTGGCCATGATGGAGTTTTGGATAACTCTCAAATGACAGCCATGGAAATGATGGCGCAAGCCGTACTCACAGTAAAATTCTATATGGTTGTAGATGATATTATTTTGCCTCCGTTGCAGGCTGCTTTAGTGAAAAGTATCTGATGGTAATAACTGTAGATGCACGTGTTTAAAGCAGTAGTATTGTCTAATAATTTGGCCCACATGGAGGACTCCTGCGCTTCTGGTTTGGTTGGATCTGCTCTCCATTCTCTTGGCAGTGTGTCTGCCGCGCTGAGCCTGTTGCTATGCCAATCCGAGTCCAGTTTGGCACCATTTGGACTGACGTGAAGATGTAAATGGTAGCAGGAAGCAGGCGTCCGTTTGCAATTAAACCATGTTTGCCAGTTTGACTGTGCACTTAAGCAGATTGGCCAAAGATGATTAGTGGTTGTGTCCTCCTGATCTGCTGAATCGTCCCTGCTCTCTCTCCCCCTCATTTTTGGTGTCTTTCTCTCTTTTCTTTCTCTTCCCCTCCCTCTCACTCTCTTAATCCGATTCAGTTCAATAAGCTTTACTGGAATGCCTATATTCATTTACAGTATTGCCAACGCACTTGAAACGCCATGAATGAATCTTTGCAATGTCATGAAAATTAAGAACTATATTGTAATACTAATCAACGTTAAAAGAACTTTAGCTAGCAGGAACAAATGCTTGTTCATGATGAGAAAAGTACAGAAGCAAAAACGAAGGGAAAATTAATAATGAAAATAACAAGAGGAAGAAATAATAAAATCGTTTAAAAAAAAAAAGCCTAAAGGTTCGCTCTCTCTCTCTCTCTCTCTCTCTCTCTCTCTCTCTCTCTCTCTCTCTCTCTCTCTCTCAGCTTCTTCAGCAGGATGCAGCAGTGAGCTGGTAGGCTGCCGCTCGTAACCATGGCGCTGTTCGGGGTGTCGGCCTGTGCGGGCCAGGCTAGCTGCTACAGCAACTCCTCCTCCAAAGACTACTGCTACTCGGCACGTATCCGTAGCACCGTGCTCCAGGGCCTGCCCTTCGGGGGCGTGCCCACCGTCCTCGCCCTCGACTTCATGTGCTTCCTGGTGAGCCTGTCGGTCCCTTTACCCACAATCCCCAGAGGGATTCTGTTGACCAATGCCTTCTCTTGTTCTTCCTGCTTATTCCCTTGTGCGAGTCTTTACAGCTGATGTGAGCCTTAATGGCTCCCGTGAAGGTTTTTCTTTGTGTTGTCATCGCCGCTCGGAGCTGCGGAAGTCTGACCGCACAATCTGACTCCTCACCCATGCAAGAGTGAGCGCAGGAGAGGAGTGTGACCTACTAACACCTCCAGCTCCTCACTCGATCTCTGGGCAGTCCTTTTGACCCATATTCTTGCTGACGAGTACCACTCTGGCTCCCTTCTCTGGTTTAATCCCGAGCTTTGGAGCGCTGTGAGGCGTCACGTGTGTAACGATGTCAGGCCTTGAGAGTTGAGGGCACTGACCTACCCCCGCACGCCCTCTCCTCCTCTTCCTCACCCCCTGGTGTCTCCCCTGTCTCAGGTGCTGCTCTTCGTCTTCTCCATCCTGCGGAAGGTGGCGTGGGATTACGGACGGCTCGCCCTGGTCACCGACGCAGACAGGTAAGGGCCCTCCCTCCACCACCTTACCAGAAGGTTTCCTCCACTAACGGAGAGCTCCCTCGTGGATGACTGAGGCCGACTGGGTCCTTGTCTCATGGCCTCCGGTGCTGTGCTGGCACTTTGGAAAGGTTATCAAAGGAAAACTGTGTTTACTTAAGTACGACACAGAAGAATGCACACAAGTTTAGATGTATATTTGTAGCTTAAATGTATATTTAGCTTTGCATTGCTTCAGCTGTTTCCTCATTGTTTCTGGGCTGTATTCCCAGATCCGGATTCAATCAAAGCCTAGTGTAATGATGATGGAAACCCCGACTGTCATCAGGCACATGGAGGAAGGTTGCTCTTAATCTTAATCTTAACCTCTTAACTTCTTATCTAATCTTTGTGGTTAGTTGTTGGGGGTGGGGTGGTGTAATTGTGGTACTATAGACTGGGCTTGACCTTTTTTTGTAGTTGTTGTCAAATTGCTTTTTCTCTCCTATCCTTCAACATTACGTTATGACTCCTTAGTTTCTGTATTAAGCCATCGAGACCAGTAAAACAAGTTCTGAGACTGACTAAGCCGATTTCATTTCTGGAGGATCTGGGCTTCCCCGGGATATTCCCCTCGGGATATCAAAATGTATCCCTAACATTACTACTGCACTGGAACCTCCAGGAAATGCACAGTTTGCTACAGATTATTTTTTCATGAAGAATGTGGGCTTCATCTAGACTGAATGCTCTCGTGGTGCTAATGTCCACTTTGCTAATGTATCTCATCTTGGCCAATCAGTAACTGTCCTTTTACCTCAGAAGGCTACGGTGGCCAGGAAGGGGGAGAAAACTAGAGGCAAGCATCCAGCTGATGTTGATGTTCTCAGTGACGGACAGGGAGAACGTAGACGCAGACAACCGTCGTTTCTCCCTTTTAATTCAATTACCCGTTCATTTTGGCAGACATTCTTGGAAGAGCTCGTAATTAAATTAGTCTTTGTGGGTTTTTGCTGAGGGGATCAGCAGTGCCGCTTCACCAGGAACCAGTGCAGGAATTCCGGCTACTACGAGGCTGTGAAACCACGTGTGCGCGTCTCCTGATGGGCACCAGGCTCTGCCATCGATGACAGAATAAGCCATTGTGGGCTCAGAGACACTGGTTTCCTGTGACACACATCACAACAGGAGTATGCCTGTTGGGGCCTGTCTTTCATTCAGACAGGTCTCCTGCTCACTACCCCTCTCGCGGCTGTCAGAAACAAAGGTGGCAGGGATTTTCATTTAGCAGATTGTTAATGGCTGTACCCGGAGGCACAGATCACTGCCTAATAGCAGTTATGTTTCGTGTTCGCCTCCTGGGCAAAACCTGTTCTCCAAGTCGAGTTGTTTGGAGAGTAAAAATAACCTCCTAGTCAGACGTCGCCCCTGCGTCTCCTCCCGCCCACACCTTTTTGTTTTTTTGCCGCCAAGGCCTGAGAATTCGTTTTCCTTTCCCTTCCCCTGCCATCCTACTCCTCTAGAGAGAAATAACAGGTCTCCTGACACTGGTGGAGGTGGTATGGGTATGTGGGGGAGGTGGGGGTGGTGTTTTGGGGGAGTGCATTAAGCCACAATCATAAATGCCATCTGTTCCATAAAGCAATCTGTTTTAGGAAGCGCCATGCTTATTTACCGCCCTCCCACAAGTCATACTTGTTCTGTACAGTGCAACTGGGTATGTCTATTTCCAGAGCCCACGCATTCTCTCTCTCTCTCTCTCTCTCTCTCTGCGCGTGCCGATGAGACGGCGGCTGCCTCCACTGTCGCATCATCTTGCAGTATGTTGACTGCTTGGGGCTTTATTGCTTACTGACGCACACCCAAAATCATCTGAGCCAGAACCCGACACCATAGCATAAGTGCCGCATATGTTGCAGTCGGAGATTCTTCGTGGCTCATAAAACCCTTTTCTCAAACACTGGGTCGGGATGTTCTTGAGCGTCTGATCTCCATCATCCACAGCCCCAAGGGCCTACGGCGGACCATTTAGATACTGGCGTGTCTTGGATGTTGACCGATGCTCACCGGAGTGTTCTGGGGCCGGAACAGGGAAGCCCTGTTTGTCTGCTCAGTTCTGCGTGCAGCTTCCTTCTCGAGAGGAGGGCGTCCTGCCGGCTGGTGGTGGAGGAGGGATATCCTGCCTCCTGCCACCCCCGTCTGCTGCCCTGTGGGACACGGCGTGGATCGCAGCGTGCCTCGTGTTCTCACGATCATCTGCATTAAAGAATCTGATATCACATGCGTCATATTAAAATGACCAAATGATGTTCACCAGTATTATAATGTATAGGTATATTGCAACAAAAATATTTGCAACATAATCATAATATAGTGTTTCTGTCCATGTCCACAGCCATATTTAAATTCACAGTAAGACCACAAGATAACTAGCTCGCAGTTTTTTTAGTAACCCCATCTGGGTAAAGGGAACTTGATGGGTGGCTGCACTCTGTGGCTTCCTGCACGTGTTCATAGTGGATGCCCTCTGCTACGACGCAGGCGTAGCTGGCTAACCACGGCTAAGATGGAGGGACGTATTCCAGCACAGCTGGTAGTAATGGTTTAGCACGTGCTCACGTCAACAGACTTACTGCTGCTTCTGTAAAAAAAATGTGTGAACAAGCTTTCTGACGTCAGCCATATGCTGTGGTCCTGTAACCATCGGTGCATTACTTCGACATGCCTTCCTCCTCACGTCCTGTTCTGTTACAGAGATCGCCAGATGCCTGGGTGTGCTGACTTCATTCATCGTCTGTCAAGTTAACCTTTTTTAACCACCTCTATTTTTTTTCTCTCCCTAAGACAGAAGAAGCGATTCGCAAATGGCCTGGAGGAGCGGGAATAGTACGTTGTTCTCACGTCGTTCTCACTTTTCCCAGGGGTTTGTTTTCTAATCTGCTTTTCCTGGGGTTTTAGCCCCCTGGTAATGGGTGAACTAACATGATTCTTCCTTATATAGCGTGTGCATGTCTGCAAGCATGTGTGTGTGTGTGTGTGTTATGGGTGTGTTCAGGAGGGTTTGGGAAGGTTTTGTTGTGCATTCTCTCGGTGCTTTACCCTTTGACCTCTCCTAACACTCCATTGATACTTAATTTTTCTGCTCTGTGTGTACATAAGGGTTGGCACTGGTGTTGCTTAACCATTTCTTTCTGGCACTGATCACTCACCACCAATCACTGATCTGTGTGTGTTCGTGTGTGTGTTGTTTGCAAATGGCCTCTTGATGTACGTGACATTCTTATCCTGCCTGTTTGTACAGTAGAATGGACAATGGGCACTATTTGCCTGTTCTCAGGTAACTCCCAGAAACCCTTGTGTTGCTTCATAAAAGAAAGATGCTTTTCCTTTGCCTAGCATTAAATTGGAATCTCCCCACACGCTATTTTGTGGTTTTCCATTCTAATGAATGGATAGTGATTAGCCAACCCTGGAACTGTAATGTAGTTACTTTGGAAATTGTATATTGTAGGTGGTGGATGTGACTTCTCAGACACACCCCAAAATGTATGCGGATTTGGTTGTAGTGTGAAATAAGGCTGACGCTCCATTGTCCTCTTGCGCATCGCCGAGCAAATCAGATTAAGCGATATTAGGATTGTTCATCTGTCAGGCATGCTGTCGTTATAATGCCGATGAACTGCACGCATCATGCCAGGAGTCTGCTGGACTGCCCACTTATTTCATATACAGGCGCCTCTCAATAAATTTGAATATCATCAAGTTCATTTATTTCAGTAAATCAATACAAAAAGTGAAACGTTATGGCTTATAGCCAATGAAAACCTGTGTGGCTGTCACATTTTGATGATATTCTAATTTATTGAGATTAACAATGGTTAAAGCCTGACATTTTATGGCATTTGATTATATTCCCATAGCTAATCCCATAGATATTCTAATTTATTGAGATGCACCTGTATTTCCGCTGGGTGTGAGGGCCAGACGTCTGCTTGGTGGTGAACGTCTGAGTGTAAATGGGCTCGTCTGTTTCTACGCGTAACTCCTCACGCGCAAAGTCAACCTGCTCTATGTTTTGTAACTACAATGGTTAAAGCCCGACGATTTATGGCATTTGATTATATTCCTATAGCTGCGGGAAGTTAACGGTTCTTTGGGAGTCGGCATCTAAGGGAAAGCGCAGGGGTGATTCATGACTCCTGACACACGCCCGAGAGTGGAGATGGATGTGCTCCAGCTAATGTAGCAGGCCTGTCAGTCAGCTCGGTCAGGATGGAAGAGGCCGTGTGTCTGTCTGTGTGTGTGTGTCTGTCTGCGCGTGTGTGTGTGTGTGGGAGAGAAAGACAGCTGCATGAAATGGTGACTGGAAAGACCGCACTTCTTTTGAGCGATATTCACATCAAATCTTGAGCCTCTGTGTCGCGTTTATTTGGCTATTCTTTAGCTTTGCTGTGCCCGTGTGGTGGGGGTACTCGTGTGGCAGAGGGGTACTCGTGTGGTGGGGGGGTGTAAGGCTGTGAGGCGTGTGGCCTCGCTTCTCTCCGGAGCTTCTGAGCTTCAGAGCGCCGCGTGGCATCAGGAACGTCACCAGCCCAGCAGCTCTCACTGCACTTCAGTGCTTCCAAACTTCACAGAGATTACCAGAGAGATTATTTCTGCTTCACAATCTAATCTATGTTTGTCAGTGTTGACTCACTATGTTGACTGATGTGTGTGTCTCTCTCCCTCTCTCTTCCTCCCTCCATCTCTCTCTCTCCCTCTCTCTCTCTCTCTCTCTCCTCCCCCCCCCCCAGTGTGGCTTCAGCATTACATTCAGAAACTCCAGATCGTTACGAGCGCCTCACATCCGTCTCCAGCTCTGTGGATTTCGAACAGCGAGACAACGTAAGGCCCCTGCCGACCCCCCAACACCACCCTACCCACCCCACCTTCCTCCTCCTCTCACCACACACGTCCTTCTCCTCTGCTTTGGCTTCAGCGGGTCGTCTGAGGGTGTGGGGAGATGGCGGGATTGACTTTACACCTCCTCCCTGATAAAAAAAATAATAATGCAGGATTAGTGTGAGTGTGTATGTGTGTGGATGAGTCTAGGTGTGTGTGTGTGTGTGTGTGTGTGTGTGTGTGTGTGTGTGTGTGTGTGTGTGAGAGAGAGTGTATGTGTGTGCATGAGTCTACGTGTTTTGTGTGCCTCTCTCCATCGCCCAAATCTATTGATTCTGCCCTTGGCGACTGACCACGCGTGATCCATATATATCGAGAGTAAATGTCCTGCAGGGCCAAGTGGTCCTGGCCTCTCGGACAGCTCGACACATAAAAGCCCACGTCTGATGATCCAGCACTTTTCACGAACCTCATGTCCTTCAGCTGGGGGGGGGGGTTACTCAGTACTCAGGGACTTTCCTTTTAGTTTCACCAAAACCATTATGAATAAGCACTTTCGTTTTGTGAAATGTAACCACGAGGCCTCCACCCCCGTCCTTCAAAGCGCTGAGTGAGTGTGCGTCAGCCTGGCTCTGTCGGGAAGCTGGCGCCCAGGACGTGGTGGTGGGGCGTGTCCTGAAGCAGGCGTGGGCAGCGGTGTGGAGGCGGGATCACGGGTGGTGTGAGGGTGCTTACCAACCAAACTCCCTCAGCCTCCTGTGCACAGGCTCTCCTCTTCCTCAGTCATGCTGACTCCTTGTGTCTCATAATGTCTGTTTCTCCATCACTCTGTCTTTCTCCCATCCGCTCTCTCTCTCTCTCTCTCACTCACTCATTTACTCTCTCTCTCTCAATCTCTCTCTCACACACACACACAGTCTCACAGTCACACCATTTTTGTCCCCAATTGTCAAGCCATCCCCAATGTGATGGTGTGTATTCTGAGATTATTCCCCAGAAATGTCCCAAGTCAACACACGTATACCAATCACACACATGGGTGCATGTGTATTTTGCACATGTGTACGTTTTCTAATCTAATTCAGATGGCTTTCTGAAGCTTGGCTTTTATTTGCACTTAAGCCGAGCAGTTAGTCATACCCCAGAACACATGATTCGAAATGCCCTGCACATTGGAAATGGATGCACGTGTGTATACGTGTGCATGTGTGCACGTGCATTTGTGTACTTCATATTGACTGAGCAGAAATTCAGAATCGTATCTGCTGTTCCTACAGGGTTTCTGTTCCTGGCTGACAGCCATATTTCGAATAAAGTAAGTGGCTATTTAAATCAAGCAATTGTGTGGTTGTTCCGGGGGGGTCATTTTTACAGCATTTACTGTATTTACTGTTGTGGTCAATGCAAAACTTATTGAGAAGCATTTAATAAAGTTCGGCTGGGCTGATGTTTAACAGCTGGCTAAGGTTGTAATGTGTTACTCTGACTTTACCTACTTAAAGCTTGTGTCTCCCAGTAACGTTGGTTCTAAATGCAAAAGCGCAGAAGTCTGTAGCATGTCTGTGGTCCACCAGTGCTCGAGGTCATTCGGAGACATGTCCACTGCAATAAATCTTCTCATTGTGTCTGAATTATGGTCAGTTCAGTAATTGTGCTCATGCAGTGAGTTGCGTGTAGGGGTGAATGCAGTTTATTATGAGAGCAGTTGACCAATGCATTCTTTTGTCTGTGTGTGTGTGTGTGTGTGTGTGTGTGTGTGTGTGTGTGTGTGTGTGTGTGTGTGTTTTAGAGATGAGGAGATCCGTGAGAAGTGTGGCGAAGACGCCGTGCACTATCTCTCCTTCCAGCGACACATCATCGGGCTGCTGGTGGTGGTGGGCGTGCTGTCGGTGGGCATCGTCCTGCCCGTCAACTTCTCCGGGAACCTGCTGGGTGAGTCCAGCTGAGGGACCCCTGCTGGACGCCCTCTCCATACGCTGCCCGTGCAGGAGGCTGTGTGTCCGCTTTCTTCATGAAGATTTGCTCCTAACCACCTCTCTCCTGCCCCATCAGCCCCTCTTACCCCACCCCCACTCTAATAACCCCCCCTGCCCTCTAACCCCGCCCTGGTGGTGGAACTCGGGCTGTGCAAAAACCGAAATGCGCGCTGCTCTTTAACCCGACCTTCATCCTGACTGACCGCAGCGAGTCAGCTGGGTGTGTGTGTGTGTGTGTGTGTGTGCATGCGTGTGAGAGAGGGGGACTCGCCACAGCAGCTAATGAGCTGACGCTAGCACTGGCACTTGGCCAGCCACTGTCCCCATACGTCCAGACCTCTGGAGCAGATAGTTGTAGATTATGAGGGGCGTCCTAGTGAGCGTGCTCCGCTCCTCTAATGGGACTGAACTCTGTGAGAGGCTGATTAGCTGCCTGTCGTGGGCAAGTAAGGAGAAGAAACGAAACAAAGAGGGGAGGGAAATGAAACGTGGAGCGGAACAAGGTGAAGGAAAACAATGTGACACACACACACACACACACACACACAGGAACAATAGAACAATAGAAAGGGCAGGGAGCTCAGTGAGGGAAATGGTAAGCGCTCTGTGATGAGTGTGAGAGTCCTGGCAAGACAGCGGTAGTTAACTCACCTTGGCAGAGCATAAGAACTGAGTTCCATACCTAGAACACACAACTGTTTCTGCCTTTAAAATATCCTCCATAACTGCACCCCCCCCCACCCCCTCTCTCTCTTCTTGCCTGTGGGTTTTATATTATTATTTTTGCTGTTTTCTCTCTTTCCATGTCCTGTACCATATTTATCTCAGTCCTAATCATTGTTATTATCTTTAATATCTTCACACAACGTGACGCTCTTGTCTTTCCCTCTGTCGTTCCTCAGAAAACAACGCCTACAGCTTTGGCCGGACAACAATAGCAAACCTGAATTCGGGGTGAGGATGTGCCGTTTAATAAGATCCCGTTACAACAAGAGCAGCACTGTTCAAAAGAACGGTTGTGATGAAGCTCATTCAAATATAGTACAGCGTTTCCATATCCACATATTCACCATTTGTGTTTCGCTCTCATGCCTTTCGGTTCTTGGTTTTTAGACCCTCTTCTCTTGCCGTCCTGCAGGAATAACTTGTTGTGGCTGCATACGTCCTTTGCGTTCATGTACCTGCTCCTCACCGTCTACAGCATGAGACGCCACACCTCCAAGATGCACTACAAGGAGGACGACCTGGTAATTCCCGCACCACAGGATTACTGCTGCACCCGCCCTAATCCCAGCAATCCCATCTGATGTAGCCAAAGCTGTTAGACCTTACACACCCTCCATATAAACCTGTAACTCAACCAAAATGACTCTAAATACAAAATCTGCCACATTTGCATTGCTTCTAACCATTATGGTACAGTAATAAGACTATGTAAACGTATGAATGTCTCACTATGGATGGCCATAGGCTGGTATGTCTGTCTCTAATGAGTCCTTGGCCCTACACTCCAGCGTCTCTGTAGAGCTCATAAAATATGCATGAGGGATGTGTATAGCACTGACCTACATTCTGCTGTCAGCTTCTTACCTCTCTCTAGGGTTAGGGGAACACCCAGATCTCTCTCTGCTGCGTTAGAAAGAGCTTTTCCTCCCATTTCTGTCCACAGGTGAAACGCACCTTGTTTATAAATGGCATCTCGAAATATGCAGAGGAGACCCAAATTAGGCAGCACTTTGAGTAAGTTAAAGTTTTCTCTCTCTCTCTCTCTCTCTCTCTCTCTCTCTCTCTCTCTCTCTCTCTCTCTCTCTCCTTTCCATATCATTGGTTTGCTCATGGAGATGTTGTATGTAATGATGGTCAGTACTGTGTTCTGGCTGTAAGATGTAGGTATCTGCTGCAGTTAGCATGTCCATGCCTCATTCAGAACATACATGTCATCAAGTCTTCCGCAGGACCCTTAGTTAAGAGCCACAGTGCAGGTAACCAGTGGTCCTTCATAGCCTTGTGAACAGACAACCAGCTTGGCTCATTCATTCACTTGGCATACCATGACTTCAGCTGCCAAAAATAGTCACCTCAGCAGGCCAAGGCATGGCTGAGAATAGCCACCACAAACATGTCGTTCTGCCCAGACCAGGGCTTTTTAGCTTTAGCGCGAGAGGCTAATTGACTTTAACCTTGGTACTGGCCCTTGTATTTACAAACACAAATTAGCATAGGGAACGTATCATTTTAAGCCCCACTCATGCTCAGGTTGGGTTCGGGTTTAAAGAGGCGGTCGTGCATTAGCCTAGCCTGCGTGCTCGCGCGAGCGGTCCGACCACGCGCAGCTCTGATGCCGGTGTTCTTGCTCCCCCCCAGGCAGGCGTACGAAAACTGCGTGGTGCTGGAGGCACGTATCTGCTACAACGTGGCCAAGCTCATGGCTCTCAACGCTGAGAGGTAACGGTCCCTTCCCACTCCCTTCTGACTCGGGCGTGTGCATTGGACAGGAGCCGGACGCTGACGCAGGACGTGTCGGTTTGGGATAAACAGCTGAAACCAGCCACTGCTTTAAATAACTAGAACAGAACAACCAGCAAACCGTTCTAGCAGTTCCCATAATCTATAGTGTTCCCACACGTCCCGATCAGTTAGTTGTAGCTCTCAGACCTTAATCAAAAGCCGTCTCTCGTGCGTCCTGTCCCCTTTACCGGTCTTGTAAATCCCTGTGGAGGAAGGTTGTAAACAGGCATTTCCTGTACTCTTCGGCGATGGATAGATTGCGCTGAGTAATGCTTAGGGCCAAGTGATGACTCAGCAGAAGGCCCTTAAGAATGGCTCAGTGTCACAGCCACTTGCTGGGGGCTGTCATTGATTTTTGTCTAATTTTTTTTAATGACCCACGAGGGAGTGGTGATGGCTGAAAGAGCATTGTGTGTGTGTGTGTGTGTGTGTGTGTGTGTGTGTGTGTGTGTGTGTTCACCTCTGCACGATACACAGGAAGAAGACGGAGCGCAGCAAGAAGTTCTTCACCGACCTGATGGCAAAGGAGCACATTCCCACCATGATCAACCCAAAGCCGTGTGGCCACCTGTGCTGCTGTGTCATCACAGGGTGTGAGGAGGTGAGCCCCGGTGCCTTTCACCGTTATACTGTATCTGAAGAGCGCCCCCTACAGGCGTGGAGGCAGGGAAGCAGTTCCAGCCGCCCACCTACGCAGGGCAAGAACAGATAGCGCTCCAACGGCGTGGAGAGGTGGGGGGGGGGTCCGTTGTGCTCATGTGCACATGTTGTTCACACGTTGCAGGAAGAAGCGGTGAACTACTACACAAAACTGGAAGCCAAACTCAAGGAGGAGTACAGGAAGGAGAAGGAGAAGGTCAACACCAAACCCCTGGGCATGGCCTTCGTCACCTTTCAGAACGAGGCCATGACTGCTGTGTGAGTGACTGCGGACTGCGTGCGTGTGTCTGCGTGTCTGAGTTGTGTGCATGTGGTGCCTTTGTAGTGTCCTTAAGAAGCAGAGGTGCTTTTATTTGAATTTGCAATCCAAAGTGTACTAGATTCAAATCACAATAAAGACATATCACAATAAAGGAAATAAAAGATCTAATTATAGGCACCCACGGAAAACAATATCAGTCAACACCACATTCTTCCACTGCTTTAAAAGGGTTACTGTGTATATAATATATATATATATATATATATATATATATATATATAATATATATATATATATATATATATATATATATATATATATATATATATATATATATATATAATATATATATTCTCCCTCCCTCTCTCTCCCCCTCCCTCCCCAGGATCCTGAAGGACTTTAACGCGTGCCAGTGTCAGGGCTGTGCGTGTCGTCAGGAGCCCCGCACCTCTCAGTTCAGTGAGAACCTCCACATCTACAACTGGAGTGTGACCTACGCCCCCGACCCCCAGAATGTGCGCTGGTGAGGCGTGCTCTTCTTACCCCACCTCCCCTCCCCCCTGTATCTGTTGCTCCGCCCGGCTGTGTCCGCCTAAATAAGTGTGCACTTGATGGGGAACTAAACATTTCAGAAAAACAGTAAAAATCCCTTTTTACACCCCCTTAATTCATCACATTTGTCTGGGTTATCAAAGACGCCGATATTTTGTAGTTTTGTATACAAAAATCCATTTAAAGTGGTATTGGTTTTATGAAAGCAAGTGTCCTGTGGCAAAAATCACAAGCTGAAAAGGCTGTTTTCTTAACGATGAAAGACATCGCCATAACCATGACATGGCTGGATTATAATTGGGCTGCACCTTTTACTCATTAAAAAGGTTTTCTGCATAAAAGACTCCCTAACCTTTTATGACCCTATAACCTTTTCTGCACAAAAGACCCCTTAAATTCAAGAACCATTGATCAGAATATGGATGGAAGACTGTGAAAATAATAACTATAGATTCACGAGAAACTGGAAGATGATGTAATAAGCAGAAGACTCTAAAATAATATGCAAGTGTTTGGGTATACCAGTGTGCACCGTTAGTGGGGGAACTGGAGGTGCATGGTGTCACTCAGAGTCTGGGCACCTTGTTAAAACTGAGGGAGAGATGGATGAAAAACACAAGGAGACTCTGCCAGTCTACAGCTTGGGAGGAGCTGTTCAGCAGGGCGATAATCCTGAAGGAAAGCTGGAATGGTTGAACAATGCTGTTCTACGGTGTCCAGATCTCAGTCCAGTGAATCTGTGGCATCGATTTGCAGTGCACAAGCATTAACAAGCCAACCTGAACAAGTCTGACAGGAAGAATTGGGGAAGATCATGTCCAGTGTTCAAAGCTGTGGAAACCTTACCCAACAAATGTGACGCCGTTATTCCAGCAAACGGCCGTTCTGACGAGCACTAGTCTGACGGGCAGCAATCCTTGTGCGTCATTTATTTATTTATTTATTTTTAGGTATTATCTTTTATGATCATATTTTTATGATAATGTTGACTTTGAAATTTTACTTCAAGTACAAAGTGCTGGGCATTAATAATACTGGCAGGAACAACCTGTGCAAGTGTCACCTGCTTTTTACAGGGTTGACAACATGTGTGTGTGAGGGAGAGAGGAGGCTGGGTTGTGTGCGTGGGGGTGTGTGTGTGTGTGTGTGTGTGTGTGTCAGGGAGAGGGGGCTGGGGTGTGTGTGTGAGGTAGAAAAGGGCTGGGGTGGGTGTGTGTGTTTGGGTGTGAGGGAGAGAGGGAGCTGGTGTGTGTGTGTGTGTGTGTGTGTGTGTGTGTGTGTGTGTGTGTGTGTGAGTGAGGGAGAGGGGGATCTGGGGTGGATGTGTGTGTTTAGGGGTGTGTGTACGTGTGTGAAGGAGAGAGTGGGCTGGGGTGGGTGTGTGTTTGTACATGTGTGAGGGAGAGAGTGGGCTGGGGTGTGTGTGTGTGTGTGTGTGTGTGTGTGTGTGTGTGTGTGTGTGTACATGTGTGAAGGAGAGAGTGGGCTGGGGTGTGTGTGTGTGTGTGTGTGTGTGTGTGTGTGTACATGTGTGAGGGAGAGAGTGGGCTGGGGTGGGGGGTCTGTCTGGCGCTCATTACCCAGCTGAGGACGTTTGCTGGCGGGTAGCTGCAGTTCCTCCCCTGCCGTCCACATCACCTGCCGGTGTCTCAGTGTATCAGCCAGGAAAAAGACACACCGTACAGCCAAGCGAGCAGATGTGTGTGCACGCATGCACACGTGTGTGTGTGTGTGTGTGTGTGTGTGTGTGTGTGTGTGTGTGTGTGTGTGTGTGTGTGTGTGTGTGTGAACATTCCAGATGTGATCTCTCTGATGATACTGGTGAACAAGCATAACCAGTGCTGTGAGATGAGACGATGACTGTAGTGGAGACTCTGAGATGAGACGATGACTGTAGTGGAGACTCTGAGATGAGACGATGACTGTAGTGGAGACTCTGAGATGAGACGATGACGGTAGTGGAGACCCTGAGATGAGACGATGACAGTAGTGGAGACTCTGAGATGAGACGATGACAGTAGTGGAGAGACTGAGATGAGACGATGACTGTAGTTGA